>NW_006198387.1:472151-478966 GCF_000334495.1 Tupaia belangeri chinensis | reverse complement strand
CTAACGAAGGACATTTGGAGAAGGGATACAGAGGTAGAGCATTGACGGGTTGGGGAGGTGTGGTGTTATCTGTTGAAGATATTTTGATCAGCGGGTCTGAGGAGAAATGTTCACATATCGAAATGGTCTCATTGTAAGCCAAACAATATAATTGAAAGTATATACAAAAAAATAATAAATAATGTGGAAAAAAAGGAAAAAAATAAAATAAACAAATGATACTCAATGTTAGTAATACTTATTATTTAAGAATTATCATATGCCGAGGGCTGTGCTGAATACTTTCATTCTTTTGGTTAACCCTCACGAGAAATTAAAGGCAGTCCCATACCCTTTCATGTGGTACTATATCCAATTATCCATTGAGACTTGGGTACTACTGAACCATGAGGTCACACTTCGTTAACCACCAGTCAGGGTCTGAGCCTCTGCTCTGGGTGTCCCAAGACCTGTGCTTTCTAGCCCTCAAAGGCCCTTCGCCCACACAGGGAGAGCGTTCCAGCCACTGGACAGTCCAGGAAGTTTGTCTCAGTCCTTGCTTAGGATCATCCCTCCCCCTCTGGCAACGATTTTTTTTTTTTTTTTTGGAGAGATTTTCACTGTAGGGCGCATGCGCTTGCCAGACAGACAGAGACATAGAGACAGAAAGCGAGAAATCACCCCCCAGGGGGGATGGTCACGCCGCAATCCCTTCTCCTCCATTCTCCTCTCGGGATTTTGGGCACGCACGCACACGCACCCGGCGTGAGTTTTAAGCCACCGGGTCCGGGACACGAACCGTGGTTGACTACGTGGGAGTCCAGCGACATAGCCATTACGCTAACTGCTGGTTCCCTGGCAACCATTTTTCAAGGGTCTGCACATGAAGAGATTCAGAGATGATAAAGCTGGGGAAATTAGGCCGCCCAATATCCTAGTGAGTAAGATAGCCAGATATCCCACACAGCCAATGTATTTTGAAGCTTGGATGCTGACCCTGGAAGCTTGAAATACATACCAGGCACATGTGCATGCATGTCCCAAATCCCATCGGAAGGAGAAATGCAGAGATTATGGTGTGCCATGCTTCACTGGAGAGGGCGGTGCCTCTTCCTTTCCCCCTTTGTCTCTCTAGCACTGGTGAGTGCATGTTCCCTCTGGCAATACAAAAGTAAAGTAAATAAAAAATAAAAATAAAACAACCCATAAAAAAAAGGTAGTTTGAGAATTGGGGTGAGGGTCTCTTAGAGGTCAAGGGGCTGCTGTATTGAGAATGTGAAACAATGCTCAGAGGCTAGGATATTTTGGTTTCCTAAGAGGGACACTCCAGCAAAGGAAAATTCTAGCCCAAATTGTTCCTGTTGGAGCTGCAGCCTTACTCCTCTGAGGAATCTCAGCTGGGCAGGATGCTCAAGGCCAGAGCTGGCTCCTGTTCCCCCTCATTAGGAGCTGCAGCCTTACTCCTCTGAGGAATCTCGGCAGGGCAGGATGCTCAAGGCCAAAGCTGGCCCCTGTTCCCCCTCATTACCATTTCTACCCCTTCCTAGAAGGAAATCCATCATCTCTTGAGGCTGGGCTGCTATTTCTTGATCTCCCCAACTTGTTCATGGCCTGAGCCCAACTGAGAAGCCTGGGCTTTTCTGGCTAGTCTTAAATGCTGAGATTAGAGTCAGTAGAAAGTGGGAAGAAAAATTTAAGAGACTTGACTTTCTCTCCAAAGACAGCCGTTAGCAGTGTTTGTTCTCAGAGAGGCCTAGGGAAGAAGGATGGTCACTTTCCCTTCCCCCAAAGATAATTGAAGAGAAGCAAGAAAGTACCCGTGTTTGAAGGCAAAATGACGCCAATTAATCTCTAAGCACAGAGCCTAACCATTAAATTCTTTGGAGAAACAACTTTAGGACTAGTTTTGTGACAATCAAGAGAACGAAATTGAATTAAGAGAAATAATAATTAAATCAGGAAAGAAGTTTTTGCAAAGGGGATTGTAAAGGAAATTAAAACCAGTAATGCTGAAAAATGTGGTGGGCAGAGCTGGGAGTGGGGAGGGCTTGGTGGAGAATAGGAAAGAGTAAACCATGAAGGAAAGAAAACTGGGCTGGGAGAAGTGGAGAGTTTGGCATGTGAAAAGGAATTTGGAAATTGTTCTCCTTGAAAGATCGGGTAGGTGGCATTTCCAGTTGTGTCTAAATATGCCCAAAGCCTAATAAGAGAGCTCCTTTTGGAAAATATAAGCATCAAGTTAGATAAAGTAATTTTTTCAAACATGTAGGCTTAAAAGTAGTGAGAAACTGTTTCCATTTACCCAGGACTCTCAGTTTTAGTCTCCCAAGTCCTGTGACCCAGGAAGCCCCTTAGTCTGGGAAAACCCACTAGTCCAGGGCTAGTCCGACCAGGATGGTCGGTCACCCTAACCAGAAGGCAGGCAGGCTTCGTTCCCCATTATGCAATTCAGTGAGTAAGCTACTTGACTGGGGTGAGCCTTTCTATCAGTGTGCCTCGGTTTCCTAACCTGTAAAATGAGGTTGTCAGGTGTTCCTCAAAAGATGACCAAAATAACTACACATGAAGACGTCAAGACAGGATATGTAAAGTAAAAACTTGACAAATAAGAGTCGTGCTTAAAAATATTGATTAAGAAAACAAAGTATTAACAAACACAACCTAATGGCACATGAAAACTGTTGGTACGTGACAATTGTTTTGAAGTGCCTGACACAACCACATTTTCAATGATATTCTAGAATGACTCATACACCTAGGCATATATTGATAGTTGTGCACACAGCTAAGGCTTGTTATAGGGAAGACGCACGATGGACTCATCAGAGGAGAAATACATGCCATTTTCCTACATTCTCTCCCACCTGTGAGGGACATACAACCACATTCCTTTCTCCAGCAAAAAAAAAAAAAAGCAATAATGTGTGAAATGTCTCTGCCCAGGAAGCCTGTCAGCTACTCAGCATCCAAGGTTTCCACTGGGGGCTGATCACATAGGCCTCTTCTACAGAAACTCTCCCAATCCCAGATTCAGAAGGCAAGCTAGTGTATAGGATAAATTACATTGTCAGTCAGCCTTACCAGTTAGGGAACTGGTCAAATGCCAAGTTTCTAGACACTAGCCAAGGGCCAACTTTTAAAAATATTGATTAAGAAAACAAAGTATTAACAAACACAACCTAATGGCACATGAAAACTGTTGGTACGTGACAATTGTTTTGAAGTGCCTGACACAACCACATTTTCAATGATATTCTAGAATGACTCATACACCTAGGCATATATTGATAGTTGTGCACACAGCTAAGGCTTGTTATAGGGAAGACGCACGATGGACTCATCAGAGGAGAAATACATGCCATTTTCCTACATTCTCTCCCACCTGTGAGGGACATACAACCACATTCCTTTCTCCAGCAAAAAAAAAAAAAAGCAATAATGTGTGAAATGTCTCTGCCCAGGAAGCCTGTCAGCTACTCAGCATCCAAGGTTTCCACTGGGGGCTGATCACATAGGCCTCTTCTACAGAAACTCTCCCAATCCCAGATTCAGAAGGCAAGCTAGTGTATAGGATAAATTACATTGTCAGTCAGCCTTACCAGTTAGGGAACTGGTCAAATGCCAAGTTTCTAGACACTAGCCAAGGGCCAACTTTGCAAACAGGCCTTTCTAAAAATAGTAGTGTCTGGTCAGCTCTAACTCTTCTCAGGACAATGACCAAGTAGAGTGTATTCCAGGAATACAAGAATAATATACATAAGTGATTACCTGAATCTAGCTCCCCAAATTGCTGTATATTCTATCAAATTCTAGCTGGTGGTGTCAGGCCTTCATTGATCCAAGTTCTCTTGGTGGCGATAAGCTTACCATCCACTCTGCCAAACAAACTGGTCGCTACCAAATTCCCTACCAAGAAAGAATTCACCATCAGCCCAAGTCTTTGGGTCTCTTGAGTCAGAACACTTGGATTTTTCTCAGTACACCTAGAGATGAACACATCTCCAGACAAAACAATCTAAATAGAAATAATGCTCACCTCATACATGAACAGAAACCAGCTTTTTATGTGCACCGGGGGATATATACTTCTAGTGACCCAAAATGTTTGTGTAGCAGACCTGAGATATGACCATTCTCAAAAGTATGGCATGTGGAACTAAAATAAATGATCAGAAAGTTGCTTTGAGGGCAATGAATCAGAATGTGCTGATTTCCTTCTCCCCAAGGGGAGGTATTAGAAAAATAAGTTATTTTGGCTAATGGTGGGTAAGAGGTTTGGGGGTTTGGGGGTTAGTAGGCTGCATAGAATCTGTAGATATGAAAGAACTAGGAAGACAGACAGGGGGATTTTTTTTTTTTTTTTTTCATAGTGACATCTTTCCTACAGGGTGTGTGCCTTTGCCAGAGAGACAGAGACAGAAAGTGAGATATCACACACACACACACACACACACACACACACACACACACACCGAGGGGGGATGGCCACACCACAATCTCTTCTCCTCCATTCTTCTCTAGAGATTCTGGGCAAACACACCCACGCCAGGTCTGGTACTCAAACCACAGTCAATCATGTGGGGAGTCCACAACCTTAACCACTATGTCACCTGCTGGCTACCCAAAAGAGGGATTTTTAGAAGCACTGCTAGGAGTTACAGATCGGCTTCCCTTTAATATATTCATTTCCTAGGGCCACCATAATTAAGTACCAAAAATAGAGTGGTGTAAGCAAAAGAAACGTCTTGTGTCAGTTATGAAGTTGAAAGTCAAGGTGCTGGCAGCTTGGCTTCTTCTGAGGGCTGTGAGGGAGAGCTGCTCTAGGCCTCTCTTGTAGATGGCTGACTTCAAGTTCACATGGTGCTCTCCCCATACAGCAGTCTTTGTCCAAATTTTCCCTTATAAGAGCACTAGCCATACTGGATTAGGGCCTATCCTAGACCTCAGCTTAATTTGATTGCCTCTATAAAGATCCTATCTTTAAATAAAGTCATATACAGAGATACTAGGGGTTAGGACTTCAACATATGACTTTGAGGGACCCAATTCAACACATAACAACTTGGAAAAATATAAATTAAGATCAGAATTAATTTTTAATAACTTTTATTGGAGGGCTGTGTTTCTTGGGATATCTTTGTAGACATCATACCAGGAAATATTTGAATTACAGAGCTAATAGATGAAAGGACAAAAGAGAGTGATGGGAGAGTAGAAGGGGAAGAATTGAAAAGAGGATGCAGAAAGGGAGGAGGAGCAATGAGTCAGGTCTAATCACCAGCTCTAAACCAGGTTCAGAGACTGGAGAGAAGGACAACTCACCAGTCACCTAGGTTTGCCACCACACCCACAAATTTGCAGTGCAAAGGATGTGCATGGCATTAATATGGACATTTTGTGGCTCCCTGACACCTTTCCTGGGGTCTCACAGAGGCAGACCCCAAGTCTGGTAGAGGTGCTGGGTCTCCAGCAGTAAAGGTAGAGAAGCACAGAGCCATGGCTCCCTTCTACACTGTCACAATGGGGTGGAAGTAGAGGGTGCCCCACTGTTTAACAATCTAATCAGTAAGGTAATTCGTACCCAACACCATCATTACATTTGCACCGTCTGTGTCTTACTGCTTCCTGGAGCCAACTGAAGGTTCCAATGCAGTGAACCTACTGCCTACAGTCTACCACAAAGAGGAAAAGGAAGGGGCAATGGCAGACTGACAAGTTGGTGTTGTTCACTCAGAGCCTCTAGAGGAGGAGGCAGTGCTACTGAGCCAAAATGAGAGGACGGAAGGGAGGACAGGGGATCTGCGGCCTCTGGGAGCCTTCCAGCCCCACAGCTGTGCGACCATGCATACAGCCAGGTTACTAATGCACAAAATGCAAACTCATAAAAGGCCGGTGGATTTCCCAGACACTGCTCAGAGAATGGAAAACACATAGGACCATGGTTAAAGCTTCAGAAAAGAGATCAGGGGCAAAATTAACACACTTGCATGGAAGACTGGCCTGGAATAAACCACAAGCCCAGGAACCCTGGCCCCAAATTGTGATTTCTGCTTTAGAGAATGAGACTCCCCAGACTCCCCAGTCAGGTGCTCTCAAAATCTGCTACAAAGCATAGCAGATTGCCTTCAGGTGATCCTGATCTGCCTAAAGTTTGAGAACCACTGATCTAAGCAGCAGGTTGCTCTAAATTCTGCAGCCCAAACAAATTGAGATGGGGCCTTAGAAGAAAGAGCTTGTTTTCTTACTGACAAACATATTATTGAGTAGGACCAGCCATACAACAGGGACATGAAACTACATGCTTTATCTATGTTGCCTATAACCAGAGTCAGTGGGAGAAAATGAAGGATGTTTACAGTGTTAATTTAACCCTTCTGCATGTAATTCAAGTTTTTCCCCTGTCTTCATTTGCTTTCTGGGACACAAAATTCTAGACTTCTCCTTAAAATGGAGCAATCCAGACTATGTATGTCCACATCGTTGAATCCTACTAAGTTCATTTGGATGGCTTTTAGCCCAGGAAAGAGATCCAGTTGCCAGAGTAACCAGGAATAGCATTTAAACAGTTTAGCCTTTACTCAAACCTTAACCCTACTTGGTCAATTTCGCTGTGTTCTTGGCTTACCTAACATCCGTAGTCACAAGAATGCAGAACGTGGGAACCAGCAGTTAGCGTAATGGCTATGTCGCTGGACTCCCACGTAGTCAACCGTGGTTCGTGTCCCGGACCCGGTGGCTTAAAAAAAAAAAAAACTCACGCTGGGCGTGTGTGCGTGCGTGCCCAAGATCCCGAGAGGAGAATGGAGGAGAAGGGATTGCGGCATGACCATCCCCCC
>NW_006198387.1:452859-471502 GCF_000334495.1 Tupaia belangeri chinensis | reverse complement strand
CGAGTCCCGGACCCGGTGGCTTAAAATTCACGCCGGGCACGTGTGTGTGCGTGTCCAAGATCCCAAGAGGAGAATGGAGGAGAAGGGATTGAGGCGTGGCCATCCCCCCTGGGGGGTGATTTCTCACTTTCTATCTCTCTGTCTCTCTCTGTTTGTCTGGTGAACGCACACGCCCTATAGGGAAAAACTCTCAAAAAAAAAAAAAAAAAAAAAAAGAATGCAGAACACTGCAGGTCTACTTGCTGCTTCTCCTTATTTTGTCTCTCCATAAAGTTTTATGAGCCTGTTGACTTTCTCCTAAATTTACTAACATAATTCGTTTTATTTTTACTAGCTAACTTTGCCGCCTGCACCCCTCCTTTGATTACACTGTGCACTATTCTAAGCCTCAGTTTATCTACTTCCTCACCTATCTCTAGAGAGGTCAGCTGGCCATGCACAGGCTCAAAACAGGGCCCACAGCGCAGCAGTAAGTGGGAAGCCCTGGTCTGGAAACAGGAAGCCTGGTCCTGGCCTCTGTTCTGCTACGAACTCGCTGCATAATCTCAGGCAAGCCCCTTCCCCTCTCAGGGACCGTCTTTTTCGCACAGTGAAGAGGATATGGTGAACTCTCAGTCCATCCAGCTAGGATGTCCCAGGACTTTCTGACTTTCCTGTTGGACCACGTAGTTTAGATTTCCTGAAAAACATTGCCAGTTTTGCGATCCCTGGCACCACTAATCACACCATGTGCATTCTAGTTCTTAAACTCGTCCCACTATCAATGTCACTAATGGCAAGGATCCTTGAGAGGGTTTCTGATCCGGTCTCCCCATAATCACGATTGATACCTTGTATCTCGAGGTGGGGCTGGCATCCTAGCATCCAAGGCCAAGCTCTTTTAAACTATGAACTACTTGGCCAGGTCATTTCTAAAACACTAACAAAGGGCATGGCACACAATGCTCAGCAAATGTGGGTCACATGAAAAAGGTGCTACGCTTTCTCTACAACCACCAAAGAAAGCCCTACAGACTGAACAACGCACAAAAGGACTGAAATAGAGAAACCGATTCATTCCGTAGAACCTCAAACCAAAGCTATTTCATGCCTAAAGCACATCAAATGGTACTGTGATACTTTCTCAGAATTGTGTTAAAGTGCCACCACTGGAGCTCTACTACTGTGAAACCCTTCCCTTACCCAAATACTTCAGAATCCCATCGCGGTGACTCGAGTGAGTAAGTCAAAGATCTGGAGTTAAATTCCAACTCTTCCACTGAATGGCTTAAGCTTTAGTTTTCTTGTATGTAAAATGAGGCAAATAGCAGTTATTAGATTGCTGATTAAATAGAAAACCATAGCTCTAAAATGACTGAGTGTACACGTGTCACCTGTTAGCTAATTAACAAAGCACTCTGACATCCTCCTTTTTGTCTAATCCGATTTAGTGGGAGTTACTATACCTATACCCATGTATACATAGAACTGAGACCCAGAGAGGAAAAGAATTGCCCACAATCTCACGACCGGGAATTGCAGAGCCAGCCACTGAACCCAGCCCAGGAACACTTCCAAGCCCAGAAGATGGGATAAAGCAGGTGCAGTCAGTTTGGAAGCCCTCTGCAGCACACCCAGAGTCAAACCTGGTCATGGCCTGAACCCACCTCCTCCTGCATTCCAGGGAAGAAACGATGACTCCGGAGCTCCACAAGGCAGCTCTGTGGGAACCAATGGCTCCACACATGGGAGTGTCACAGGCCCTCCTGTATTTTCTGTTGAAGCCAGCTTTGTAGATGTTTTCATCCTGTTTAACTTGGTGCCAACATGTGCCTGATTTCAGGATGTCTTACTCAGTTCTTCCTGTGGGGTCACTGGCAGCTGGTAAAAACAGCAGCCTAGACCAGGGTAGGTGTGAAAACAGAAGCTATGGTGTATGCAGTTTCTCTGAGGCTCAGATCTAGTCTCTTCCAGTATTTCATTGGAATGTGTTCAAGATACTATGAGCATCTAGAGACCCTAGTCTTTCCATCACCTACTAGTCTCAGGGACTCTTTGGGCCCTTTCCCTAATGGAGTCCTTTCCCAATGACTTAGAAGATTCACCCCAAACTGTTGTTATAATGTACCTCATTTTCCCAGTTTTGCTTCATAACCTAAGAGCTTCTACTCAGTCATGTACTAGCTTAAGTATACACTCAGAAGTGGTCAGAACTATAGTCCATAGTCAAGGGAGCATGAGAATAAGTTAGGCCAGGTGGCCTTAACTTGGTAAAGCTCTAACTTGTTAAACTTTCAGTATTACTGGGACCAGCAGATGGTGTAATGGTTACATAGCTGGACTCATACGTAGTCAACTGTGGTTCGAGTCCTAAATCCAGAGGCTTGAAACTCACACTGAGCATATATGTGTGCATGCCCAAAATACTGAGAGGAGAATGTGTGTGCATGCCCAAAATACTGAGAGGAGAATGGAGAAGGGAATAAAGCATGGCCATTCCCCATGGGGCGTGATTTATTTTCTGTCTCTCTGGCAAGAGCACATGCCCTACAGCAAAAATTCTAAAGAGAAAAAAAATTCAGTTTTATTTTAAGTAGCTCACTGTCCTGCAGGGCTCAGGAAACAACAATCTAGGAAAACCTATTTAAAAAGAAAGGAACACAAAATATGGTCTACACATATAATCGAATTATTTTTTAGCCTAAAAAGGAAGGAAATTCTGACATGCAACGGCATGAATGAATCTTGAGGACATTATGCTAAGTGAAATAAGCCAAGCACAAAGAAACAATTTGTGTGATTGCACTTACATGAGGTAGAGTAGCCAAAATAATAGAAAGTAGGGTGGCATTCGCAAGGGGCTGGGCAAAGAGCTACTGTTTAATGGGTCCAGTTCCAGTTTTGCAAGATGAAGAGTGCTGGAGCTGGATAATGGGGATGGTGGCCCACAACGAAGGTACTTAACTGACTCCGGAGCTCCACAAGGCAGCTCTGTGGGAACCAATGGCTCCACACATGGGAGTGTCACAGGCCCTCCTGTATTTTCTGTTGAAGCCAGCTTTGTAGATGTTTTCATCCTGTTTAACTTGGTGCCAACATGTGCCTGATTTCAGGATGTCTTACTCAGTTCTTCCTGTGGGGTCACTGGCAGCTGGTAAAAACAGCAGCCTAGACCAGGGTAGGTGTGAAAACAGAAGCTATGGTGTATGCAGTTTCTCTGAGGCTCAGATCTAGTCTCTTCCAGTATTTCATTGGAATGTGTTCAAGATACTATGAGCATCTAGAGACCCTAGTCTTTCCATCACCTACTAGTCTCAGGGACTCTTTGGGCCCTTTCCCTAATGGAGTCCTTTCCCAATGACTTAGAAGATTCACCCCAAACTGTTGTTATAATGTACCTCATTTTCCCAGTTTTGCTTCATAACCTAAGAGCTTCTACTCAGTCATGTACTAGCTTAAGTATACACTCAGAAGTGGTCAGAACTATAGTCCATAGTCAAGGGAGCATGAGAATAAGTTAGGCCAGGTGGCCTTAACTTGGTAAAGCTCTAACTTGTTAAACTTTCAGTATTACTGGGACCAGCAGATGGTGTAATGGTTACATAGCTGGACTCATACGTAGTCAACTGTGGTTCGAGTCCTAAATCCAGAGGCTTGAAACTCACACTGAGCATATATGTGTGCATGCCCAAAATACTGAGAGGAGAATGTGTGTGCATGCCCAAAATACTGAGAGGAGAATGGAGAAGGGAATAAAGCATGGCCATTCCCCATGGGGCGTGATTTATTTTCTGTCTCTCTGGCAAGAGCACATGCCCTACAGCAAAAATTCTAAAGAGAAAAAAAATTCAGTTTTATTTTAAGTAGCTCACTGTCCTGCAGGGCTCAGGAAACAACAATCTAGGAAAACCTATTTAAAAAGAAAGGAACACAAAATATGGTCTACACATATAATCGAATTATTTTTTAGCCTAAAAAGGAAGGAAATTCTGACATGCAACGGCATGAATGAATCTTGAGGACATTATGCTAAGTGAAATAAGCCAAGCACAAAGAAACAATTTGTGTGATTGCACTTACATGAGGTAGAGTAGCCAAAATAATAGAAAGTAGGGTGGCATTCGCAAGGGGCTGGGCAAAGAGCTACTGTTTAATGGGTCCAGTTCCAGTTTTGCAAGATGAAGAGTGCTGGAGCTGGATAATGGGGATGGTGGCCCACAACGAAGGTACTTAACTGAGTGAGCACTGGAAAGTGGCTACGATGCAGCAGCTCTAGCACAGCAGTAATGCTCAAAGGAACGTGGTAACCACAATCGAATCTCCTGCCTGGTCCACCTGACCCACCCCGGGCACATGCACAAGTGCCCAGGACGGCCAGGAACTGGAGGAAGGGAATCACAGCGTGACCAGATCCTGTGCAGGGCGGTCCTCTCTAATGCGCTCTCTTATTCTCGTGTGTGATCACATATACTCTATGAATAAAGAAAAAAAAATTAATAGTTAAGATGGTAAATTTTATGTGTATTTTACCACCAAAAAAAAAAGAGAAAGGAACAGCTTGAGCACTAAGGATTCTCAGCTATCATATTAGCATTGTATCATCAGAGCCAAAAGCGGCTACATAATAGAAGTTACATGTCTGTATACCCAACCCCCAACCTTCCATCTCTTCCTTCTGCCGAATGGAGCATCTCCTTGTTCTGTCACATAAATCTCTAGCTCAGAAAAATCCAGGGACTTTCAGCTATGAGTGCACTAGAGCCCACGGCTAGGCAGACAGTTTCAACCAAGACAAGGCACCCCTCACAATCGCACCGCGCTCAAGATGACTGCAGCCTCTCCTCCTGAGAAAAACAGACGCACACCCCCACGCCTGACAGAATAACTCATTTATTTTCCTAATTAAAGGCATAACTTCTAGTTGTTATTGGTATCATCAACCTCAGCATTGGGGGGGAAAAATGCCACTATAGATACTATCATCTTTATTTATTTCACATAAAATTGACTTTCTTCCTGCATTCCAAAAATGGAGACACCAGTTTCGTGTAATGAGCAGTTTGCAGGATCCAAGGAAACCAATTTTTTTATCGGTTCTTTTCCCAATAAAATGCCATTTGTTAGGACTTACAAGAGCACACCCACTGGTACGTCGCCCTAGGAAATCTTTTTTAAAAAGATACATCATTTAAATTTGACACTTTGAACCTAAAACTAGAATTTTTAAAAAAAACTTAAAAAACGACTTAACTGTTAAAATATTTTAAATAGGTAAAATGTAAGAGATTCTTTTTAATTTTGTTTAACTGGAAACCTGTCTCCATGGTTTTGTGATTCTGCTGGACTAGATCTCAAAGGGGTCAGTTATGCCTCAGAAATGCTGGCTTGGCGTCCTTGGCTCCTAAGTCTGCTACCTTTGAAAATGCTTGGTATTTCTAGTCTGTCAGAAACAAAATGCTTATTATAGCTGCATAAGCTAAGTGAAACTTCGAAAACTTTTATTTTTGGCTAGAATTATATCAGTTCAGTGTACAAATGCTATGGCTCACTGTCTAGAAAGGGCTTTAATTTTCTTTCCTTCTTTTTTTCTTTTGTCAGAGGGTACACACACTCTCCAGAAAGACAGAAAGCAACTGCCAGTAGGGAGTGGTCACACCGTTATCCTTTTCCTCCAGTTCTCCATCCCACCAGGATCTTGGGCATGCACACACATGCACCCTGGCATGCTTTCAAGGGCTGGGAGGTGAGCTACAGTCAGTCAGGTGGAGTCTAGCCCCATATACAAAGTGCTTAACCACTGAGCTACCAGGCCAGCCCAGAATTGAATTTTAATTTTCAAAACAAATTTTATTTAATAAATTTGACTTTAATGTCTATGTCACTGAACTCCCATGTAGTTGGCCAGAGTTCGAGTCTGGACCCGGTGGCTTAAACTCACGCCACGAACGTGTGCATGCGTGCCCAAGATCCCAAAAGAAAAATGGAGAAGAAGGGATTGCAGTGTGGCCATGCCCCCGGGGGTAATTTCTTACTTTCTGTCTCTCTGTCTCTGTCTTTCTGGCAAGCACACGCACCCTACAGCAAAAACCTCTTAAAAAAAAAAAATCAAAATCAATTTTGTCATCTATTAATAAGTCAAATTTATCAAATGAATTACTTTATAAATAGCTTTGGCAATAAGATATAAATGTATAGAAAGCCCTGGTCTACACTTATAGAAATGTGAACTGGGAGAAAGAAGAGGCCAAATACTATCTATGATCTTAGAGACAAAGAACAGAATGAGCAAACATTTTATCTAAGATTTCTGGCTTCGGATCTCACTCTTCCCCTGGGTACCAGCGACCTGTGAACCAGATCTGCCTGACAGAGACACAGACATACTCCTTGAAAACCAGGGAATACCCAACATGACAATCACCAGTCCAGAAATACCTAAGAGAAAACAAGGCACGGCCAATTACAGTATTGTGGATTTGAAAGATTACATGGTCAGATAATGAATTGATCATGCAACAATGAACGCAACTCCACAAGACATGTTCCACACATTTACCTGTAAAAACAGCGAGACTAATAGCCCTAGAGTAAGATATCAATAATCAGACTCAGAAAAAATGAGTTAAAAAGTTTATTAACCATAGAAAAAAAATTAATTCCTCAAAATCAATTCTTCATAAGTTCCCTGTAAAACAGAAAGCTTACAGAAAATTTCTTTCTTTTGAACAGAAAATCACTATACTTTTGGTCCAAGATATGCTGGGTTTCTTCCTTCTTCTTCAGATGACAGATGGATGGAGCCGAATCTATGAGCGAGTGTACTTGCCCCAAATGTGCAACATAAATACAGAAGCGATGAACAGAAGACTCATAACCAGTACTGGAACAGGGCCACTAGAAATAAGAAAAGAAGGCAAGCTTACTTTTAGTAATAATATATTATTGTTACTTGTCCTACTAAAGATTGCCTGTGGGAAAGTAGGAGGGAGAGGAAAGCACTTAAGATTCATATCATTTAAAAATATTCCCCAAATTACTATTGCAAGTATTTTGAGGGTGTAGTGATAGCATTATGGTTATGTTTAGAAAGAAAGAGTCCTTATATTTTAGTAAAACATACCAAAATACATACATATGATATTATCTCATCTTAGAGACACTAATCTCTTAATTTTATGGATTTGACATTTTCCAAAATAAAAAGAACAAAATCAGGACCAGCAGATGGTGTTAACGGTTAGGTCTCTGGACTCCCATATAGTTGACCATGGTTCGAGTCCCAGACCCAGCAACTTAAAACTCACACCAGGCGCATGTGCATGCATGTCCAAGATCCCAGGAAGAGAATGGAGGAAAAGAGAAAGTGGCATGGCCATAACCGGGGAGTGTTTTCTCACTCTCTGTCTCCATCTCTCCGGTGAGTGCACACATCCTATAGCAAAAATCTCCCACACTTTTTAGGTTGAAATGATCCCATTACCAATCTATTTTTTTAAATGAAGGTTTAAAGGCAACCTTCACTGTCTGACTACAATGTACTGAATATATAAAGATGAGTATTGCATTATATAATTTATAGTGGTTACAAATATCTGATCCCATTTGATCTCTGCAATGAATTCATGATATAGGTGAGACAAATACAAGCTCATCTTATAATTAAGGAAAACTAGAGCCTGACCGTAGTCAAACGTGATGCTTTACGAAGCTGACCCATAGGAGGGTTCTGGGTTCACACCTGGAGACCTCCCTAAGTACGCCAGGCACAAGCATGCTCACGATCGAGGGCAGACTGTGGTGCTAAGATCCAGTTGGGGGTTCTCTCTCCCTCTCTCTCTCTCTCTCTCACAGAGGGAAAGGAAAAAAAATACCATTACAGTAAACTGTCTCAGAGTGATGATTACTTGCCTGAGAACACATAGCCAGAATGAAAAGGAGCGATGTGAACTCAAGGTTTCTGATTCCACACATACTGTTTATTTTACTGCCTCACTGGCCCCGAACCTCAAAAAGCATTCTAGGCAGCATATATTAAGTCTGATTATCATTTATAAGTTTATTGTAGGAAGGAAATAGATTTTGCTCATTAGTCCTTTTCAAAATAAATGCTTTTCAGGTTGAGAATTAGTATATGGGTTTTTGTTTTCTCTCCTTTTTAAAATGTGCCAGAGGCTGTGTGTACTCGCCGAAGAGAGACAGAGAAAGCAACAAAGCACCCCCAATGGAGATGATGAAAGCGAAAAGGCACCGTTCCATGGGGCATGGTCACATCATAATCCCTTCTCCTCCATTTCACCCTCCTTTGGAGATTTTGGGCAAGTACATAAATGGGTTTTACACAACCTGTGAATGTTTACTTCAACGAAACGTTACAGGCCTGGCTTCCTTGACTCTTCTTGCCAACACCAGTTTTAGAGAATTTAAGATGGCTCACTTCACCTCTCAACTATGGAGTAGAGAATGAAAAGACTGCAGAAAAGAAATCTTTTTTGGGGGGGGAGGGGGGCGGATTTTTGGTATAGAGCACATGCACTCTCCAGAGACAGAAAGTGAAAAATCACCCCCCAATAGGGATAGCCATTCCACAATCCCTTCTCCTCCATTCTCCTCTCGGGATCTTGGGCACGCATGCACAGGTGCCCGGCATGAGTTTTAAGCCACCAGGTCTGGGACTTGAACCATGGTCTACTACATCAGAGTCCAGGAACATAACCATAACACCACCTCCTGGTCCTGAAAAAGAATCTTTATACCTAGGGAAGCAGTGGGGGTAACAGAGACAGTAAATGATGCACAGGGGTTAATGTCCTTGCTACCCAACTATTTTGTTCTTCCAAAATTCATACAATTAAGGAAACAAGAAAATTAAAAGTATGTGGGAAGAGATCAGCGCTGCACTCCATCACACTCTCCTATGTTAAGGCAGCCGTAGGGCAAGATTAACCATTGTACCTAAAGCTGAGAATGTATCACACTTTCAAAACGCTGGGGTTTGGAAACCAACTGTGCCACTTAACAAGCTGTGACTGAGTCCCCATTACTTACCTCTGCCAAGTCTCAGTTTCCTCATGTGTAAAGTGGGGATAATCACAGTACTATCTCATGGCTTGCTGAATAGTAATTAAATATACCCCCAACATGGGCTTATAGCAAGCTCTCAGGAAATCCAACAGACCTGAAAAAATTTCTAAACTCTTAGAATTAAAAACAAGCTAGCTTTAGGGACCAGCAGATGGTGTAGTGGCTATGCTGCTGGACTCCCATATGGTTGACCGTGGTTTGAGTCCTGGATCCAGTGGCTTGAAACTCTCACTGGCCACGTGTGTGGCCATCTCCCCTGAGAGGTGATTCTCACTTTCCCTCTCACTGTCTCTGTCTTTCCCCTCAACCACCACCCTGGTCCCCTAAGGCAAAAACCTCTAAAAACAAACAAGCTTCAAGATGCTGCTTGACTGCTTGCTCCAAGACGTGGATCTGTGGGTAATAATTCCTGGGCCAGCTGCTGTTACAGCGTTAACAATGCTCTAGGATGACAGACCCACATCACACAGTCCAGGTTCAGGTTCAAGTCCAAACACCTCCATGTACCTGCCTCAGGCCAATGACACAGGCTGGCTGCGGGTGGGCTGTAGCACAAGGATGCTACTGGGGTTGTCCTCCTGTCTCTCTGTCTCTCATGGAAGAAATACTTCTTTAAAAATTTATTTTAAAGAATTCCCAACAGTGTCCTTTCACAAAACACCTCTCTCTGGTGTGATAAGAAAGTGGTTTATGACACTTCAAGAAACAGCTTCTATCAAGTCCTAGGGGGACTGGCACTGCAGCAGCACGCACGCCTCACTGCACCACAGCCCGCAGCCTGGAGCACACACCAGTCAGGCTCACCCAGAGGAGGACAGGTTTTACCACCTTCTTGAGAAGGGTTTAAAACGGGTCCCCTGGATACCCTGAAGAGCAAGGGGTTTCGAATTTCTCTCTGAAATACTCAGCAAAATCACCTCTCACAAAGACCCAAAGGTTGTCGGTCAGAATGCTACCAACTCGTATATCCCCAAGCCTCAAGAGTTACTTCTTAAAATACATTTTTAACCTTAAAGTGTAAGTCTCCAATATAACAAGGGCAAAAAAATCAACCAACAAATAATCATGAAACCAAATCTCAAGAATTTCAGGGAAATCTTTGTAAACGAAATTTGTGATCAAAGTTAAGCTGCTGGTCAAATTAAACTAATTCAAGCTAATCTAATTTTGTCTCTTTTCTACTATACACAGAGTATGGCAAGAGTACAGGATTTGACAGGCAGAGTATCTTGTTCCATCTCGTGCTGTTTGTCTTCAAGCATGTCACTTTGCCTCTCTCAACCTGAACTTCTCATCTGCAAAACAGCGATAGCTCCCACTTCACAGGATTGCTGGGCAGATCAAAGCAGAAAATAGATACTAGAAGGTCTTAGAAGTTCTGTATAAAGCACAAAGTGCTACCATACGAGAGGTACTGTCTTTCTCCCCATTCCTCAACCACTGTGCATAGTCTGGAAACAGCTGTAAGGGGGGAGGGAATCTGGAGCCTACCCTGCTCCAAAACCTATGGGTTAGGTCAGTCACACAGAACAAGAAACCCTGGAACGCAAGGTGGGCGAGGCATGGGGCCAGCAGTCCCTTGACGCCCCTTCCCCACCACATAATGAGCACTTCCAGGCCCAAGAACTTGGCAAGTGATATATATGTTCACCCTCCCAGGTCTCCTCACCACCCACCAGAGGCAAGAAGGCCAAGGAACTTTAGGTAACACAGCCTAATGGAAAAACTTCCATTAGGTTGTAATAATATCAGCTTGCACCTCCAGGCAAACTTTGAAAAATCACCCAATTCCTATTCAAATGATTACTTCTATTCCTCAGTGTGGGGTAAGAGCACCAAATGAAGAGCAATTTCATCTAATTAAGCAGTTTTCCCTCCAGTTGTCTCTCTTGCCATTATTTATTTTGACATAGCCGCATGAAGATCTTCCCCTCCTTTCACGCACTCCACAGAGAAATGTTATTCTAGGCCCTACGCTGTCTAATTGGCTGATAAATGGGCACACCAAGCCCAGCCCACCTGACACAATGCAGCTGTTGTGCACTGTAAATCTCACAAGAGCAAGCACCTCTGATGGCAGAGACAGACAATGCTACTCTGCTGACACCAGACAGACCCAGAGCCGGGGAAGCACAGGTCTGTTCCCGACACTTACACTTTGAGCCCTGGTGAGTCTTCTGTGTAGAATCGCCACATCCCCCCAGTACCTGCTGAGGTTGTGCGGCCTGCACTTCTTGTTCCACAGCTGGCATTTTTCCTGTAAGAGAAACATGTTACAAATGGCCCTGTTTTTCGGAAATCCTTATGATACAGTATAAAATATGTCACCATTACATTGGGTTTGTTTTGTTTTGTTTTGTTTTGTGTGCCATTTTTTTTTCTTTCATTTATTTATTTTTACATTTTTCCACATTTACTTTACATAGCAAAAAATTTTAGCTCATAGTCCATAATTCTTGACAGTTTACAGACAACTTTCAAAATTTCAAAATACTGAATTTTAAACTTTTAGCCCAGTTCCATTGCCTAGCGGTTAAGGGAGCCGGATCCCACATGGTCAACTATGGCTCAAATCCTGACCCTGACAGAACATGCCAGGCAAGTGCATGTGCACGCCCCAAATCTCAACAGGATGGAGAAATGGAGAAGGGACTGTGGTATGACCATGCCCCAATGGGGAGTCTGGGGGGAGACTTTCTCGCTCTCTCTCACTCTCTGTCTCTGTCAAGTGTACAAACCCTCTGGCAGCTAAGAAAAAAAAAAAAAAAACACTTGGTCTTGGCTAGTACCCACCCAAATTCCTACCTTTCATCCTATGATCATGGTAACCATGATGAACTGCACATGTGCCCTATGCCAATGCATGCAATACCTCTGGAAAGTAGTTATCACTTCTATTTTGTAAATGAGGAAAATTAGTCTCAAAAACAGTTAAGCCAAGTACCTAAGACCACACAGCCAGTAGGTGCAGTAGGTGGCTAGCTGTGACATGGACTGGTTCACTGAGAGCTCTGACACCACTTGCCCACAGCATCCAGCCACCTCACTGGGATGATGCATCTGTTTCCTTTCACATGTATTTGTAAGAAGGCAAGTAATAAGCCCCTGTTCAAATATGCCTTGAATCCATCCAATCTGATCTTAAAAGACTACTTTAAAAGATGTGTTTTAAAATTACTATATTTATGGGACCAGCAGATGCCGTAATGGCTATGTCACTGGACTCCCATGTAGTCGACCGTGGTTCGAGTCCTGAACATGGTGGCTTAAACTCACGCCGGGCGCGTGTGCGTGCGTGCCCAAGATCCCGAGAGAAGAATGGAGGAGAAGGACTGTGGTACAGCCATCCCCCTTGGGAGATCATTTCTCACTTTCTGTCTCTGTCTTTCTTGCAAGCGCACGTGCCCTATAACAGAAACCTCTCTCTCACCCCCAATCAATCAATAAATAAATAAATAAATAAATAAATAAATAAATAAATAAATAAATAAATAAATAAATAAATAAATAAATAAATAAATAAATAAATAAATAAATAAAATACTGTATTTACTGCAAGGACTAAAAAACATTAATATTTATTACATCAAAGTCCCAAAATGGAGGATACTTTTTTGTGAAAAATTACTTTGTAATCTGTTTTCACTATTTTGAAATACTGACCAAAGATCTTGGACAGAGAGGTAGAACGTGAAAAAAAATGCAAACAACACCCAACCAGAACCTGTCCTTGCAATGGGACTCAGACTTCTGAGATGAGCCATGCGACACAGGCAGCCGTGGCGGACAGAAGCAGCCTGCTAGTACTTAGGCCACTGACCGGGAACAGGCCCAGGAAATCCTTTTCACCCTCTCTGGGGAACCTGCCAGAAACTATCTCCCATGCGGTCCTACCCTGCTCCCATTGCTCATTTCACCCCAGTGTTCACATGGCTCAAAGCAGGGGTAAGTGGTGACAGGAGAAGTCAGAAGGCATCTGCTCGAGCCCATCTACCACCCACTTGGGAGTCCTATACAGGGAGAAAAGAAAAGGAGAAAAGGAAAGCCCTGTCCCTACCAAGAGCCAAACCCCAGTATACCCTCCTTTAAAACCCCATTCCAGTGTCTATGGCTTGCTGATTCTGGATTTCTGAGAGAAGGGCATACAGGGAAGAAACAGAAGTGGAAACTCTATGTCCAGTATCTCCTAGCAGATTTTTCCCCAAGTTTGATACTAATGCCCCTTCCATGCCCTTCATGATCCTGAAGTCATGGCCTTTATACCACTCTGGGCACAAGGAACACTGCTTACTGCCCAGGCAGCTTCTGCAGCATGATGGAGTCTAACAGGAGTCCTGGCTCCAGCTGGTATTCCAGCAGGAAGAACTGTGTTCAACATAGAACCCTGAAAGCAACAGGTCACACAAAGATTCGGATCTACCCTACTACAAGGATTGTATTTGAGATGCTAATTATGGGCTACAAGTTGGTCTAGGAACTCAAAACTCCATGACATCAGAAAGGGAAAAACCAACTGGGAATAGCAAATAATTGCACAGGGATTCAGAGAGTAATTCATGTACTTAGAAAAACCTTCACACCAGAGACACACATTACTTAATCCGCGGGGTAGGAACCTAAAACTTAACCCTTTGTCATAAAAAGGTACTTGGTACTTGAGCCATCAGCTGAACCAAGACTAGGGCCTATGCATTTTCTACTACTCCTAAAACCTCCCAACTCCAATTCCTATTTCAAAGACTCCTGGAATAACAAATGCTGCAGAGGAATTAGGGCTTGACTCTTTTAAGATGTCTTACTGCTGGGCCCAATCACAATAGCACACATTGATAGGAACTGATATTCAACAGGTTGAGTCTACCTAGTAGGCCTGGGTTCAATTCCCAACCCACCTTACAAGCTGGGCTTGGTCTACGCCTAGGAAGCCTATCCCTCCCCAGACCAGCTACTCAGAAGGCTGAGGCAGGTGGGTCATATGGTCACAAGTGTGGGCAACACAGTAAGGCCCTATCTGAAAGAGTCAGGTGTGGTGGTGTGCACCTGCAGTCCCAGCTGTTCAAGATGCTCAGGGTGGGAGGATTAAAACATAGCAAGACTATTTTTAAAAAAAAAAAAAAACTTTCTTCAAACATTTTTTTAAATTTCTGCTGACATATGGCTATAGAAAAGGATTTTAAAAGCCAGGGCCCCTAAAAACACCATAATGCACTCAAAATACCTCCCATTCCCTCACTAGAAGGCTAATTAGCGGTTAACAGAGCCCACTTTAACATCTTAAGTTCCGGAGCCATGGTGGTTAAGGTGTTAGGCTCCCACATGGCTGACCGCTGTTTTGAGTCCCAGACTGGTGGCTTTGCTATCTCACTTTCCCTCTCAATCTCTGTCTGGCTCTCTCTGGTGAGAACATGTGCCCTCTACAGCAAATTAAAAATAATAATATAATAAATTTTAAAAAATAATTCTCTTAAAAATAACTTAAATGTCCATTTACAGCCCATTTTACCTTTTCTGTGGCCACTGTATAACTGGCTCCCTCTTCCTATACTGTAACACAATGGTTTTCCTAACTGTTTACACATTTGTCCTAACATGACTGCCTTAAGGCTGGTTCTTGAAAAAGCTAAGTGCATCAAGATCAGAATCTTCACACTTAACCAGTCCCTGTGCCTAGGAAGCCTATCCCGCCCCAGACACTGTATGACTGCTCCCTTGTCTCCTTTAGGTCTCTATGCAAATGTCTCCGACTTTGAAAGCCCCATTCAAACCACCAACCAGCCTCACCTTATCCCCAAGCACCATCCCCCGCCCAGCTTTAGGTTTCTTCCTAACCTGACTGCCTGAGAATACATTATTTATTAGTCTGCCTTGCTTCTGGTCTCCAGCTGGAATATGAAACTCATGAGGATAAACCCTGTCTTTCTTGGTCACAGACTTACCCTCAGAGAAAGACAGCACTTGGCACATAGCAGACCCCTGATAACTATTTGATGACTATCCTAACATCCCTGATTCCCATTAATCCTGCTTGAACATTATGTAGAACTTGAAGGCTTTACGGATTACAAAGCTTTTTAAAATCTCACAGCAACTTCCTTTTACCCTGTATTAACTAGAACAAGGATTTCAACCCTGGCCTGAGCTTAAATCTTGCACCGCTTCTTCTCCAAAGTACTAACTCTGATACCTCACTGAGCATGGAGAATACGTAATCCAAAGTATTATTATCAACTCTTAGCTTCAACATTCTCTTAAAGACTCATGAAGCAGAGATATATTCTTAGACAACCGATACTTATTATATTACACTGTAACAATACTTAATCAGTGATAAAATTCTAGAAGAGAATACTACTGGGTCCCTCAATATATACAACTATGGTCTGTCTAGTTACGCTGGCCTTATTATACTTAACCTAAAAGACGGCACCGACAGCCACAATTTTAAAAGCTGCATCTGTCCTCAAATGTTTACATTCTCCATTTCACTTGCACATAAATTTCATTTTTATTTAATTCTTTATTAATTGTATCAAGTAATTTGTCATTAATGATCTCATATTTACATTTATAGACACGTGGGATTTTTCTTTTAAAATTCGCAGATGGAGACCAACAGAAGGCATAGTGGTTACATCGCTAGACTCCCATGTAGTCAACCGCAGTTCAAGTCCTGACCCATGGCTTAAAACTCATGCTGGGCATGCCCATGATCCCTAGAGAAGAATGGAGAAGAGATTGTGACATGGCCATCCCCCCTGGGGGTGATTTCTCACTGTTCTCTGACTCTCTGGTGAGTGTATTCACCCTAAGGCAAATAACTCTCAGAGGGAAAAAAAAAAAAAAAGATTCTCGGACGGCCAGTCTCCCTGCCACAATACTACCAGTTCGCGTTATCCTGACCTAACTCTACCTATAGGACATGTTTTCCATTCCTGTACAAAGAATCTCTGAAATACAGGATGGGACTGGTACATCCTTCCAAGCCTATAAAACCTAAGCCATACCCTCATACAAGGTCTCTTCAATACCTCGGTGACAGGAAATTCACAATCATGCAGGATGATCTTATTATTTCTGATAGCGCTTTTAGCATCCCTTTGCTCTGAGCTGAAATGTTTCATGTAAGGTCAAATTGTCAGTTTTGGATTTACCTACTGCAACCAACAAGAAAAGTTTCACATTCTTCATATCCTGAAGAATAATTTTCACATATCTCTTGAAAGTCTTTTGTCTAGGTAAACTCCTCTAGGTACTTCAAAAATCCCAGGACAAAGTTGCTAGATCCTTCATTCATTCATCATCTATTGTGTCAGACCTTTGCTGGGGATAGAGATGATCTGGGCATGTTCTCTGTTAAAAGCATGACAGAGGAGATAAATATGGAAATACAAACAGTCTTACAATGATATGAACAAAATACTCTAAGAGCGAAACGTAAGACTAGTAGGTACAGCTATTTGCAGACCCAGAGAAAGCATCAAGAAAAATTACCCCTGAGCTTAATTGTGGAGAAGAAACAGAGGTAGAGGAAGGAGTTAGTGATTTAACAAAACAATAATAAATTCATTGTTGCTGCATCACAAGAGAGAAAAGAGAGATTAGATTGAAAAGACTACCAAGACCCTAGGTATCTTTTTTTCCCCTTTAGTTGAGCAACAAGAAACTAACAGGGAAACTAAGCAGAACAGTAACAGCAGAATGGAACACAGACGGGAATGGAATGGCCTAAGACAAGCCCTAAGTAGCAAATGCAAAAGTGGATAAAGGGCTGAGGACATAATGGGACAGCAGAAATGGAGAAGTAAAGAACTGATGGCACCAGCAGTTAGCATAATAGCTATGTCACTGGACTCCCATGTAGTCGACCGCGGTTTGAGTCCTGGACTCGGTGCCTTAAACTCACGCTGGGCGTGTGTGCGTGCAAGCCCAGGATCCCAAGAGGAGAATGGAGAAGAAGGGATTGCGCCATCCCCCCTGGGGGTGGGGGGTGATTTCTCTGCTTTCTGTCTCTCTCTCTCTCTCTCTCTCTCTGTCTGTCTTTCTGGCAAGCGCACCCGCCCTATAGCAAAAACCTCTCCAAGAAAAAAGAACTGATGAGAAGGTTTTTGTGTAGAATTTACAGTGTGGCATACGAGTGTGTAACGAGAGAACGAGAAAAATCCAAGATGACGGCGAAGTTTCTAGCTGTATAAACAAGTGTACAGAAGCCCTATAGGAAAGCAAGGAGATGTACTTGGGGACGGGGAAACTAGGGTGAAAGGAGAGACAGAGTTTGTTTACGATTGTGTATGAGACCTCCGGACTACAAGGTGAAGACAAAACTCACCCTCCAGAGACACCAGTTTAATGACATTGGCTCTCCCAAGTTGTCTCTGACCCCATTCCCGTCCGTTAGCTTTCCTTTATTAAGAGCAGTGCCTGGAACTGAACAACATGAAAATGTTGCCTCCCTCTCAAAAGGCCTTTGCTCTAGCCACGTCACCTAAGTGCATTTTGCCCTTCTGAATGTTAATATCCTGGGATCCCCCTCCCAGAACCGGTGACTTCTTAAGTCCCATCTCTCCGAATTCCCAGCCAAGCCAGCCACAGGGGTCCTTACCTCTGCCGGACAGTGGATCCCGCGGCCCGGGCGGCCACTGCCTTGCTGGGAGAGCGCCCTGAAGAGCCCACGTTAGTGCCACTGGGGGTCGGACCAGGCTGTAGGGTAGAGAAGTAGGCAAATGGGTGAAGATCGCGAACCAGCCTCTAAATCCCATCCCAGCCCACCAAGACCAGCACCCACACGAGGGCAAGGGAGCCCCGGAGGAAAAACAAGGAGTAAACCAGGAGTCTGGGCGTCTGGGAGAGGCAGGCAGAAAGAAGGCGAGACGAGGGCGGCCATACCATGTTGTAATCTGGCGGGTATCAGGGTGCTGAAACGGACCGGCCAGAAACTTGCAGAGCCCCCAAAGGACCGGCAGCTGGAGAGACTAGCTTAGGCCCCGCCCCCAGACTTGTGGGCAGGGTCCTCGCTGATTCCGAGGACGTTTGAGCTGTCTTATAATATGCCTGTAGAAATTCTGCTACAGAGACTTAGATATCCCCTCGTATGGCAAGGTCGGGTCTTCCGTTTCCTCCAGATAGATCAAATGGCTCTTCACAGGGTCCAATTCTATCAAAAAAAACTATATAGCCAAGGCCAAAATGAGAAAATTTCTCCGGCAGCTACTAGGCGCACACAGCTTTGCGCTGATGTGGCCTAACTGACGCACGCGCAGCGGGGCAGATTGGCCTGCAGTGGTCAGCTGGAAGCCGAGGGGCGGGACTAGCGCAAAAGCCACTCCGGGCGTGGGGCGCAGGCGCGGCTCCTGGGCCATGGCGGAGAAGCAAGGACAGGACTGGGACCCGGGGCCCCAGCCGTCGGTGCTGTTCCTACACCCGGACTTGGGCGTGGGCGGTGCCGAACGTCTGGTGCTGGACGCGGCGCTGGCGCTGCAGGCCCGCGGATGTGGCGTGAAGATCTGGACGGCACACTACGACCCCGGCCACTGCTTCGCCGAGAGCCGCGAACTGCCAGTGCGCTGCGTCGGGGACCGGCTGGCGC
>NW_006198387.1:443045-452830 GCF_000334495.1 Tupaia belangeri chinensis | reverse complement strand
CGTGCGCATGGTCTTCCTGGCTCTCTACGTGGAGTTCCTCGCCGACGAGGAGTTCGACGTGGTAGTGTGCGACCAGGTGAGGCGGCCGCGGGGCCCGCCGTGCCAGTGAGGACTTCAGTGTGGGGGTCGCAGCGCCAGCGTGACTTGTCGGGGAGGTCCTGTTCGTTCTGCGGTTCGGAAAGAGCGGACCTGACCTGTTGTTATAGGAGCTGGACGAGAACGGTGGCCCTCAAACTTCACTGTCGACCCTTTATACTGTGGCAGGGCCCCGCCCCCCGGAAGTTTCATCCTGGAGCTCTGAGATGGGGCCCAGAAATCTGCGTTGTAACTGGTGATCCGCGACCTAGCGCAGAGTGGCCTTGGAGTCAGCTCTGAAACACTAGAATTAGAAGTCAGCCTTCAGTTATCTTTACTTTTGGGTGACTCCTGTGTTGTTTTCCCTTTCGGATGTGCCTTTTGACTCTGCCACACACTTCCCACTGCCTCTTCGTAGCCAGGCCACCCTGATTCTCAGCAGTGTCTTGTGTTTAGAACACCATATTTTTCTCTTGTGCCTATTAAGGCATTAACTTGGCTCCCCATTGGTCTTTGGAGAAAAGTCCAAGTTCTTTACTTTGGTAAATAATGTCCCCGGATCTGGTGTGTAGCAATTCTGGACTCCTTTCTTATGCTACCTCCCTAACCCTTTTTTTTTTTTTTTTTTTTTTCATTTTAAAGAGTAATGCTTACTCAGGATTAAAAATTCAAATAGTATTAAATGTTATCATGTAAAAGTCCCATCTCCTTCCACTCCCTGAAGGTAGCTTCTTTAACAGTTTATCCTGTATCCTTCCAGAAGCTGTCTGTTTAGAGATGTTATTTGTGCATAATTAGGATTATGACATAGCTATTAGGCACGTTGCATCTTTTTTTTCAGCAAAAATTTATATTTGGCACATTCCACTTTTGTTTGAACCATGTTTGTACATTTTTTTGTTAAAGGACACTAACATGAACAGATTGTGTATAGATTAGTAATGTAATGAGCATCCTTGTACTTTTTTTTCCTTATACTTCTGCAGCATGTCCTTTGAGTAAATTCCTAGAAATAAAGCTGGCAGATCAAAGAGTTGTTCAGTTTAAATGTCAGTATCTATTCCAAATTTGTCTCCCAAAGAGATGGTATCACTTTACTTTCCCAGTAGATGTGTTAGAGCTTGTTATTCCATGCTCTTGTCCACATTGGATATTATCGACCATTGTAATCATTGCCAAATTGATGAGTAGAAAGGACATCGTATTTGCACTTACCTTTAATTATGACTCCTGAGTTATTTTTGATCATCCTTGCTTGTGTGGAAGCTATTTCTTTTTAAGAAATGTAGGCATTTACCAAACATCCTGCATGTGTCAATAAGCACATGCAAGCCAAATTGTAGTATATGGTGAAAAAAATTCTGAGTTTGGAAGTTAGAGATCTGGATTCAAGTTCCACATCTGTTGTAAGTGTGCTGAGAATTATCTTATAAAGATTACTTGATAGGAGAATCTGTAATAATGCCAGCATATAGTTCATGGTCAATGGTCATTGTGGCTAATATTTATTGAGCACTTATGGTGTGCTCAATAAATAATTGTGCTTTCAAGCATTTTATATATATTAGTGCATTTAACCATATAAGTGTTCTTGGACTATGATTGTCACCATGTTACAGAAGAGGAAACTGAGGCCCAGAAAGGGATAGATTACTGGATCATGATCACACAGTTAGTAGAGCTGAGATTCAGATCCCAGCAATCTCATGTCTTAGTCTGTGCTCTAAACTACTGTCGCGCATTCATTCAGTTCCTTAGGAGGAGAAAGCTTAGAGCTGTGCTGTATCGTAGGGTAACCACTACCCTCCTTTGGCTGCTGAGTACTTGACATGTGAGAGATGTGCTAGAGTATAAAGCACAGACCTGACTGGAAGATTTATTTTGAAAGAGAAGAATGTAAAGTATTTTGTTAATATTGTTTAGAATTGATTACATTTTAAAATAATATTTTAGACAAATATATTAAAATTAATTTAGCTCTTAAAAAGTTCCAGTGCTACTTGACTTTTACTGTTGGACGGTACTCTTCTAGAGGAAACCACTGGACTTAAAGCTTTAAATGTTTAGCACATGTCCAGCAAACGTTTACCACCCTCTGCCCACTAGACATTGGACTGGGTGGGAGTCCAGGGGACTGGACTTGAAGTTTTCAATTTAGCGCATGTCCAGCAAATGTTTAGCAACCTCTGCCCACCAGGCATTAGACTGGGTTGGAGTCCAGGGGAACAGAAACAATCAGATATTGCCCATGAGGAGCCCACAGACTAGCTGGCAGGGTGGGTATTTGTGCTTTTGGTTCGGTGGAAATCAAGTTGACCAGTCATTTTACCTATTGTTGATTTTTTTCTTTGGTAGGTGTCCGCCTGTATCCCAGTATTCAAGCTGGCCAGAAGGCGCAAGAAGATCCTGTTTTACTGTCACTTCCCAGATCTGCTTCTCACCAAGAGAGATTCTCTTCTTAAACGGCTGTACAGGGCCCCAATTGACTGGCTAGAGGAATACACTACAGGCATGGCAGACTGCATCTTGGTCAACAGCCGGTTCACGGCTGCCATTTTTAAGGAAACATTCAAGTCCCTATCTCATATAGACCCTGATGTCCTCTACCCATCTCTGAATGTCACCAGCTTCGACTCAGCTGTTCCTGAAAAGCTTGATGGATTGGTCCCCGAGGGAAAAAAATTTGTGTTTCTCTCCATCAACAGGTATGAAAGGAAGAAAAATCTGAGTTTGGCCCTGCAAGCCCTGGTACAGCTGCGTGGGAGATTGGCATCCCAAGATTGGGAGAGAGTTCATCTGATTATAGCAGGTGGTTATGATGAGAGAGTCTTAGAGAACGTGGAACACTATCAAGAATTGAAGGAAATGGTCCAGCAGTCTGACCTTGGCCAGTATGTGACCTTCCTCCGGTCCTTCTCAGACAAACAGAAAATCTCACTCCTCCATGACTGCACGTGTGTGCTTTACACACCGAGCAATGAGCACTTTGGCATTGTCCCTCTGGAGGCCATGTACATGCAGTGCCCGGTCATCGCTGTGAATTCAGGTGGGCCCTTGGAGTCCATTGTCCAAGGCGTCACAGGGTTTCTGTGTGAACCTGACCCCGTGCACTTCTCAGAAGCAATAGAGAAGTTCATCCATGAACCTTCCTTAAAAGCCAAAATGGGCCTGGCCGGAAGAGCCAGGGTGCAGGAAAAGTTTTCCTCTGAAGCATTTACAGAACAGCTCTACCAGTATGTCACCAAACTGCTGGTATAATCAGATTGTTTTTAAGGTCTTCATTTTCCACTCACTAATCTCGATCTTCATGGACTGTAGACCTAGTTTTGGAACCAAAATAGAAACTAGAATCTAGTGCAGAAGAGATTTTAAAAATAAATAAATTGAGCCTGAACCACTGACCTATATATACCATACCTCCCTATTATTTGAAAAAAACAAGGTCTTTTATGCTGTACCCATTCCAAGTCTTACCCGTGTTAAGCGTTAAACATATAGTTCCATGTTCAGAATATTTTAATTATATTTTATCTAGGTTATTGCTGTTCTGTCTATATATTTTGAGTGATAATTGTGCCTTAATTGGTTTTGATAGTCAAAGTATATCATGATCAAAGTTGATTAATTTACTATTTTGTCATGTAATGAGTCCAGGGTTACTGTAGTTTCCAGAGTCAATCCACCGAACTGTTCACTGTCGTCTGTTAGGAAATTGTTGGTAATCTTACCTTTCCCTGAATCTGTAGCAAGAGTGCTCTGTTTTTTCTTTTTTCACAAAGATGATGTATTTTTATGTACTGAGCTATGACAATAAAAGATGTTTATCAAAAAAAGAGACAAAAAAGTAGATTGCTTCTCCATGATCTATTTCGGTATTGTTAGGAACATAGATAGGGTAGCCAATCCTGAAGTCAGAAAGCTAGAGTAAATGGTGAAGAGGGCATTTTTTAACACAAGCAGTCGCATCTTGTTTAATGGATATTTCTTAAATGTCTTCTGAATCATCAGTTCTATTGATATTGTATTGATTCAGCTGCTGTTAAATATAGGACGCAGGGGACCAGCAGTTAATGTAATGGCTATGTCACTGGGCTCCCACATAGTCAACCATGGTTCGAGTCCCGGACCCGGTGGCTTAAACTCATGCTGGGCGCGTGTGCGTGCGTGCCCAAGATCCCGAGAGGAGAATGGAGGAGAAGGGATTGCGGCATGACCATCCCCTCTGGGGAGTGATTTCTCGCTTTCTATCTCTCTGTCTCTGTCTGTTGAGCGCACGCGCCGTATAGCAAAAACCTCTCCAAAAAAAAATATATATATATATATAGGACGCAGACGTTTTTGTCCTTCATGGCCTGCTTGAGTACTGCGGCTGTGAAGCTTGCCTTGATTGCCCACTCACCGCTCAGACTGGAAGTGATCTTTCCCTTTCATATGCTCTGTCCTTTCATGGCACTGCTCAGTCTTACAGTTCATCATTATCTGTTGATCTAAGAACAAATAAAGCCATTTTCAGCTTACCTTTTTTTTAATTAGCAAAGATTTCTAGTCAGTGACCATAGGAATCAACTCCAAGAACCCAGATTTAAAAGCCTAACATCCTATATGACCTTGGATAAATTAATCTCTGTCTCTTAGCTTCTTCATCTGTGAAATCAGATAAGTGTATTTTCCTTCCTCACGGGGTAGTTATGATGGATTACAATAATATATGTGAAGTACTTAAGACAGTACTTGGTCACATAGTATATAAATGTTAACTTACTGTTTTGTAATTTAAAGATACACTAAAACTGAGAAGTTCCATGTGGGCTCATATCACACTACCATAATGCTCTTTAGGACTTTATTTTAGAGGATGAAATTTCAGTTTGTAATTTATTGTGTATGTCTGTATCCCAGAAATATCCGAACAAAATGTATCAAAAAGGAGTTTACTATAAAATGAGAGTACCAACTATATTGAGTTTTTTTAATGGAATTAAAAGTTGTGTAGAGTTCTACTTTGTTTGGCATTGTGAAAGCTTACAGTCCAGTAAAATAGATCATTCCAATTTTGTGGCATAGTGTATGTTTCTGAAAACCTCAGGCTTTCCAGAAAGGCCTGGGTGGCTCTAACACTGGGGTTAGCACCCAGAGACTTGATCACCCTCAGGTCTTTAATATGGCGTTGACCCATTCCAAGCATTAAACTTTTCCTTACCTATAAAACCATTGTTTTGTAGATCCTTCCAAATGAGCTACATGGGTTCATAGGCCTTTAGTTTAACTTCTCTTCCTTGTTCTAAGCCCTAGTGGGTGACAGGATGATATCACAGGTCTGTAAGGGATGCAGGGCCCTGCCTACCACCAACTTCCAACTCCTGGTGTGTGAACTCCTGGGTCCTGGACCTAGGATGGAGCTGTGCCCATGGGAGGTGTGCACAGCTTCCAAAGTGAGAAGTTAGGGGAAATAGAATCATGGAACATTGAAAGTGAATTGCTGGGGACCATATCGTAGTAATTTAACACTTAACTTTGTGCAGGGTACAATAGGAGATTCCTAGCAGACAACCCATTTAATCATAACAGCCCTAAAAGGTGGAGGTCTTCTTCCCTTTATAGATGAATGTGGTTAAGCAATTCACTTGTGTCATAGAGCCTTGAGGGATGGGCAGAGTCTCAAGGCTTGATTCTGATGTCCACCCACTTCACTCTTACTATTAGGGAGACTCCTGTGGTATTTCTTTACATACCAGAATTTCTAAGTTAGCTTCTTCATAGGCATAAATGTCACATATTCCCTCTTGCTTGTTTGTGCTCTCTCGCACTACAGGGTGGGTGAGGCATTGGATCTCCTACACGTAACTACCCCCTCAACTAATGGTCAGCAGTGTTGTGGCTCTAGGTTGACAATGACCCTGGATAGACTTTAGATCTTGCAAAGGTCTCGTTTACTCTTCACAGCATCCTTCCAAGTGATTCTTGTAGACACCTTTACAGGTAGGAAGTCAGCCTTACGGATAGGAGGCAGTTGGAGCTGGTTTGTTGTCTTTTAAGGTTCTTGCCACGAGGCACATACACAGACTGTCTCTAGCAAGGGGATGTGAGCAATCGCCTCCCAAGAGGATGCCATGCTACAATCCCTTCTCCATCCTCCTGGGACTTTGGGCACACCCATGCATGAGCCTGGAGTGACTTTCCTTTTTTTTTCCCCTTAATTATTTTATTTAACTTTATTTATTTAATTTGACCAGAGAGGGACAGAGTGAGAGAGAGAGGGACAGTGAGAAAGCAAGTCGTTAGGTCTGGGACTCGAACCATGGTCAGCCATGTGGGAGTCCAGCGCCCTTGATCACCACGCCCTGCCTGCCCGCCCTGAGCCTGGGGTGATTTTCAAGTGGCCAGGTCTGCAGTTCAAAACTGCGGTAGGTCAGGGAACCAGCAGTCAGCGTAATGGCTATGTCGCTGGACTCCCACGTAGTCGACCGCGGTTCGTGTCCCGGACCCAGTGGCTTAAAACTCACGCCGGGCGCATGTGCGTGCGTGCCCAAGATCCCGAGAGGAGAATGGAGGAGGAGGGATTGCAGCATGACCATCCCCCCTGGGGGGTGATTTCTCGCTTTCTGTCTCTATGTCTCTCTCTGGCGAGCGCACGCGCCCTACAGTGAAAATCTCTCAAAAAAAAAAAAAAAAAAAACTGCGGTAGGTCACATGGAAGTTCAGTACCTTCACCATCACACCACTGCTGGCCCCTGAAGCTGTATTTCAAAGCTAGGTATATTCAAATCCAGGTCAAGAGTTTTTCAGAGTGTAACAGATGCCTCTTCAGCAAATGCTTTGCTTTTTTTCTTGAGAGATTTTTGCTGTAGGATGCATGTGCATTCTGAAGAGACAGAAAGCAAAAAAATCACCCCCCGGGGGGGTGATGGCCATGCCGCAATTCCTTCTCCATTCTCTTCTCTGAATTGTGGGCACACACACATATGCAACTGGCATGAGTTTCAAGCCACAAGGTCCAGGATTTGAACCTTGGCCAATAACATGGGAGTATGGTGATGTAACCATTACGCCATCTGCTGGTCCCTGCCTTGCCATCTTTTAACCTGCCTAGGACTCCCATTTCACTTTCGCTATCTCATTCTACCTCATCTCCAATAAAGAAATTGAGACACCTGATCATGTCACGGCCTACTCTTTGCCCACACCCCTATTTCTGTTGAAGACAATGGACCCTTCTCTGGCCTCCCTACTAAGGTCACCAAGTGTCCTGTGACCTCCTTTTTTTGTATTTCCAATTATCAGAATCAAAGCCACTCCCAGCTGATGACCCTACAAATCACCCAACTTCATGTGCTCTCTTACACTGGGAAAAGACGTCTAGAAAAGGAAGAGACGTACATGAGCACAGGATAGTTGCCTTCTTACTGAAGCCCCCTCACATCACCTCCATTTTTATCAAAAACCCCTTCATGGAGAAGTGCAATCTCAAGACCAACAAAGAGCCTATCTGAAAGAGGTGGATGTGGTGGTGCACACCTGTGGTGCCAGCTACTTGGGAGATTGAGGAGGATCAAGACACAGTGAGACATTATCTTACAGTGAGACATTGTCTTACAGTATGCACACACGCACACACACACCTTTGCTCCTGCTGCTTCCTTTGAACTCCTTACTCCATTCCTTACCTCAGTCCTCTGCAACTCTGTCTTTGAGAGCCTGTGAGGTGCCACCTTCTGGACACAAATGCCCTCGTGAATGTTAGGGCTGGGGAGCTTTCCCAATTACCCCATTTCCATCCTGTCGAAAAAACAGCGACCCTTAGGAAGGAGGAAAATGAGGATCTTGCCCTGTCAATTCCTGAGCTAGGAGCTGCTGCAGCTAGCACCTCTGTCCATGTCAAGGAAACAGGCTCACAGTAAGAGTGATCAAGCTGGAAACTTTTCATTTTCTATGTTTGTGTTTTCTGATGTTCCATAAGTTAGTTTTTTAAACTCACTGATAGTTGTTTCTTTCTTTTCTTTTCTTTTCTTTTTTTTTTTTTTTTTGGAGAGGTTTTTGCTACAGGATGTGTCTGCTTGCCAGAAAGAGAAGCAGAGAGACAAAAAGTGAGAAATCACCTCCCCAGGGGTGATGGCCACGCCGCAATCCCTTCTTCTCCATTCTCCTCTCGGGATCTTGGGTACACACACACACACGCCTGGTGTGAGTTTAAACCACCAGGTCCAGGACTCACACCACGGTCGGCTACATGGAGTCCAGCGACATAGCCATTATGTATGCCAACTGCTGGTCCCTCACTGATAGTTCTTAAGTTAGGGATTTTCCCCCCAACTTTTTACTATTATAATCAACCCGGAAGAAAATAATGGACTTTAGGGCCAGCCTCATGACCCAGTGGTTAAGAGAGCTGGATTCCATATGGTCAACTGTACAGTTCTAATCCCAGCCCTGGCAGCTTGAAAAGCATGCTGGGCATATATCTAAGTGTGCCCCAAATCCTGACAAGATGGAGAAATGGAAAAGGGATTGTGGCATGACCACACCCCATGGATGGGATGCTTTCTTCCTCTTATCCTCTCTGTTTTTCTCTGGCAACAGCATGTGCCCTCTGGAAGGAAAAAAAAGGAAGGCAGGAGAAAGAATGGACTTTAGATTCTAAAGGTAAGTATTTAAAATTGGAGACAGCAAAATTGAAAAGCAAAAATGTAGACAAATCTCCAAAATATACATATGTGAAAATTGCACAGAAATAATTCTCACCCACCCCACCCCCCCCAAAAAAAAAAAAACAGCAATTCTCAAAAAAGAAAAAAAAATTCTAACTATAGATGTTCATTTTCAAACCAAATTACCACATTAACCAGCTTGCCTTTGGCCAAATTGTATGTTCCCTGTGCTTTGTGGAATCTGGAAATCTAACTCGTTAACACTTCAGTTCGGTAAAACACAATATCGTGTCAGGACATATGTACAACTATTTAACATTTCTAACAAGTTAACTATTAACCAGGACTCTTTAGGTTGCAAGTGACAGAAACTCAACTCTAGCTTAGGCAGGAAAGGGAAATTTTTAGGAAGCTACTGGGATAGGTCACATAATTTAAGGAAAAGTTGCACATTTGAACCAGGGAAATTCAGGGATGTAGCAAGCCTTGAAGTTCAAGTGGAACCAGATCACCATTCCTTTATATGATATTTTTGTCTTTCATCAAAGACTAATTTTTTTTTCATAGCATAAAGCATGACTACCAATAGCAGCCAAGACCTCCATTCTACTGTTTCTGTCACCAAAGAGGATCCAGTTCTCTTTTTCAGAATTTCAAAAGACCTTAGTGAAGGAGTATGAGTGACCATTCTTGGTTCAGTGGCCTTCCCTTAAATTATTAACACAAGGCCCAGAGGCAAAATACTATGGTTTGCCAGGCTTGGTTCAGCAACCTAATTTTGAACCCACCAGCCATGGCCAGGATTCAGGATCGCCAGAAAATAACACAGCTGGCAGAAAGGAGCAAGGGTATGTAGTGAGGAATGAACAGGAAGCAGTTCCCAGAAGAAGGTGAATTGGGTGGATAAAGTAGGTATTCTTCCCAGTATTCAAAAACAGAGATCCCTTCAAAAACTCATACCTGGAGCCAGCAGGTAGTGTAGTGATTAAGGCACTGAACTCCCATGCGGTTGACCGTGGTTCGCGTCTTAGACTCAGTGGCTTAAACACTACTTTCAATAGCAAG
>NW_006198387.1:433835-442845 GCF_000334495.1 Tupaia belangeri chinensis | reverse complement strand
TGCTTAAAACTTAAAGCCAGGAAACAGGTTAGGATTCTGTTCAAATAGCAGGTACATGAACCTATCGGCAGCTCGAGACAGGACAAAAATCCTTAAAACCAGAAAACAAAGCCTAAAAAGTCAAAAGTCATAAAATGCTTTTTCACCAGTTCAGCCTCATGTACTTAATCTACCTTCTGTTGTGGTTTGATCTTCCTGATTAAATTCTGGGATATAGTATTCAACTCCAGACTTGTCCCTACGATTAAGTTGGCTATTTTCTTAGTTTTTGAACTCTTATTTCTGTGTGTCTGTATTTAATTTTCCTGGTATAGCATTCCCTACAGAACTTCTTAGAGATATGGTCTGGTGCTGGTAAATTCTTTCAGGTTTTGTTTATCTGAGAATGTTCTTGTCTTTTCTTCCCATATGAAGGATAATTTTGCCAGGTACAGTATTCTTGGCTGAAATTGCTTTTCCCTTAACACTTTGAATATATTTTCCCATTCTTTTCTCACTCACATTTTTTCCGATGATACGTCCACTGTTAGCCTGATGAGATATCCTTTGTAGGTAACTTGACAGTTCTCTCTTGCTGATCGTAGTATTTTGTCTTTGTCTGTAGTTTTGGTCAATCTGGCTATAATGTGTCTTGCTTTTATTCTATTGGGCACAACCATTTACTGTGCTTCTATATCCTTTATGCCTCTCTAGGTTTGGAAAATTTTCTTGAAGAATTTCATGGAATAGATTATCAATGCCCTCATGAATGTCTTCACCTTCTGGGATACCAATTATACAGATGTTTGGACATTCGATGGCATCTAGTATTTCTCGTCTATTATTCTCATTTTTGGGGGCAATTTTCTCAGTCTTCCTGGTGATTTTTCTAGGCTAGCAGTTCTATCTTCTACATCTGAGATTCAATTTTCTGTATGATCTAGTCTGCTTTTAATACTTTCAAGAAAGATTTTGACTTCCTGTATTATTCCTTCATCTCTAACAGGTCAATTTGATTCTTTTTTATAGTGTGAATTTCCTCTTTTAGATCTTGCAAGAATTTCCTCACCTCCTGGAAGTCATCAGCTCCTTTCTCCTGCCTCTTCTGGAGTTCATTGTCTCTCTTCTCTTCCATCTCTGTTAGCTCTGTCATTATGAATATTCTAAATTCTTTATCAGACATTTCCATGAGTTTCATTGTACTGTCTGAGGATAAAGAGAAATTATTCTTTTCCCTTAGAGGAGAGGTATTTTCTTGCTTTCCCATATTGTGACCCTGCGATGATTTCTAGTCATCTGATGAGATAAGGAGTTTCTTCCTAATTATTGAAGTTCAATCTGAGTCTTCAGAGGTGTGCAGAAGGAGGTGATCTGCAATCTCTCTTCTGTTCCATTTTCATTCTTTGTGCATCAGATTCAGTGGGAATAGAGGAATATTCTGACTCTAATCATATTCAGATGTTTATATACTGTTCCCTTGGACCTGTCTAGACACTTAGTGTCTAGAAGCTGAGCAGCTAATGAATAAAGATAAAGAAAAAAGGAAAAGAATTAAAGAAGAGGAAAGATAAAGAAAAAATATAATAAAAAAGAAGAAAGAAAAAATTATAAAAAAAGTAAGATTATAATTTTTCAAAAGCAAAAAATGAAAACCATGCGGTGCAAAACCATGTGGCACACACATGCAGCACAAAAGCAATATTTCACAGCTAAAGTACAGTATACACCTCAGGATAGGCCTGGTCTGGGTTTGAGCCTTTCCAAAATGAAGTGGGGAAAGGCACTAATTAGCACAATAAAGGATAGGTTTGAGAGCCCAAAAAATACTTTACCTTAAAAAAATAAAAGTCACAGGGAGACACAGCAAGACAGAGAGAGACAGAGAGATATGGAGAGAAGGAAACACAAGTATCCCTATCTGCTAGCAATGAGTCTGGAGGGGGAAGTCTCAGCAGAAAATCTTCATTTTTTGGTCAAGGAAAGCAATCTTTCACAGCTGAAGTACAGTATCCATCTCAGGATCCCCCATATACCTTTTATCCATTGCTTCCAACTTTCACAATAAATCTTACTTATGTATTTAGGACCTACCTTGCATAAGGAAATGAGATTAACAATTTAGTGCTCTTTGACTTGCATAATTCTGCATGACTTAAATATTAATATTCTCAGACCTGACTTTCTCTAGGTTCATATTTGAATAAATGATATTTAAATAATGTAATATATATTATATATAAATTATAATGTAATATAAAATCCAAAGTTTGGATTTTATTTGTGGTTCATTTAATAAGCAGAGGAATCTTGGATTTAGGGTTTTTCTTCATGTATCTAACAGTATGGCCTATAACGTTTTACTGAAGACTACCGACGTTGTTCTTATTACACTGTATGTGGATAGATAGATAAGGGGGCTTCCAAAATTTCATGAAAAATGGAGTTAAATTCAAGTTTTTTATTTTCATGAAATTTTGAAAGCCATATGTAGTTTTTTCCCTAATACTCATTCTTATGAACCTTTTGAAGATCCCAAGTATACCTTTTCTGCCTTTCTTTTTTATTTAATTGAAAAAGACACTTGAGCAGCCGGCAGATGGCATGGTGGTTAAGGAACTGGACTCCCACATGACTGACCACAGATCTAGTCCCAGATCTGACAGCTTGAAAACCACATGTGCATGTGAGCCCAAAATCCTGAGAGGAGAATGGAAGAGAAGGGATTACAGTGTGGCTATCACCTTCTCTCAATCGACCCCAATCACCTAGGGGTGATTTCTCACTTTCCTTCTCTGTCTATCTCTGGTGAGTGCAAGCACCTCTATGGAAAAAAGAAAAAAAGACACTTGCTTTTTCTTATCCTTCATTCTTTTTATCTCAATTGATGTATGTTGTTACTCCATTATTTCCATTTAAATAATTTCTTTCAAATATTTTAAACGTTTGTTTTCAACACCTGGCCCCTGATTGCAATTTATTTTTTAATTGTCAAACCAGAGAGAGACAAAGCACCTCCCTACAGGAAATGGTCAAGCTGCAGTCCTTTCCATCCATTTCTCCATCCCATCAGCATGTGGGGCAGGCACATTTTCCAAGCATGTTTTCCAAGCTCCCGTACCCAATTTCAAACCACAAACAGCCACATGAGATCTGGTGTCAAAATCAAACCAAAGCAGTTAGGTCTAGTATCCTTACTCATAGCTTTAACGGTTGGCAGGTAGGGGCAAAATAAAGTCAACTTCTTTATCTTTCCCAAGACTCAAAAACATAGCAAAACATCTAATCACAGCAGAAAGGGAACTTTCCACCAACCAGAATTATGCCCTGCAAGACTGTCACAGAACTTGTGCTGAATGGTGGCAAAGGCCTTTTGGGGAGTAATCTGATTACTGTCCGTTCAAGTGCTCAAACTCTGCTGCTGGCCAACATCCAGGACCCATCATTGAATACTCATCACCTCATCAATTCATCCTCCTCAACTGACGGGCAAAACAACATCCAAATATTCATTGCACATCTGTGCCGGGCAGATTATACATTAGCAATTCAAATCTGCTCCATGTACTGGCCGTTCCTGCAAATTCGTCTGTTTGGGTGAGATGCCTTGTTGTCTGGGATGGATAATAAGGCAACTCGGTCTAATCTTGAAGAACAATCAACCCATCTTGCGAAGGTGACTGGCTGCGTGTGTTCTTGCCCTGGCAGCGTTGGAACAATGGCCCCATAATGCACTCGACTCAGCTGGCAATGAAGTCTCATCCTGATTAGTAGCCGTGGCTGGTGTCAATCACCACAAGATGCACCATTGTCCTCTGGTCCCCAACACAGTTTATTTACAGGAAAACAAAGGCTGTGGGGGGCTATGGCTGCTTCCCAGAGATTGCAAAATAGATTGAGCTGTCAAGCACACAAAGTAGATGAAGATTAATGAGTTGTGCGGACAATAAATATGAAGAGATGACCATGAATATGCTAATGGGCATTATCCATATACACCGTAATTGCTACCAAAATTAAAAGGTGGCATGAAGAAGATGGGTCATGGGGTGACAGGGAGATAATCTTGGATGCTTGAGACACTCACCCCAGATAACACTGTCTACAGGTTTCCTTTCCCCATTAAGCCATCCCAAAGCATCATCGTTCACAAGCTGTCTGAATAAAGCTCGGTTTCAACAGAGATGTGGGGAGCAGGGTGAAGGAGGGAACTGGAAAAGTTACTTTAGTAAAGGTGTAATTAGAATAAGAAAGGTGCTTATCAAAGACAAGAAGTGATTGGCTGTCAGGCTCCCGCTTCATCCCTAGAGACAGAATTAATGAGGGATGTCACTTCAAGCTTCAGACTCCACACCCCAAGCCACAGGGATTATAATGAGAATGTTATTTAGATCATGGAGGAGTGGGTGATTTTTCAAAGTACTCTAGAACTCTGATTTCTTTTTTTTAAAATAAACATGATAGAGAAATGTAAAGAGAACATGTTTCAAGGTGAATGAAATTTTACTACCTCAAGTGATTTGATTCTGAGAGATCTATATTCTGTAGACTGTGGTGTGGCTTGGCAAGGCTGAGTCCCACCCAGCTGTGGTACTCATGCTCACAGTCTACCATGTGGCAGGATGGCATTCTCTGTCCCCACTTACCCACCTTTCTTTCTTTCCATCTTCACGTCAGTAGACGGGAGTTGTAACATACCAAAGTGATGCTGTGTGAGACCATGACTATCAGAAAGAGAAAGGTTACCTTTTTCATGAATCTTCTGTTCTGGATAAACTGGGTCCCTAGACCTGCTCCTGCAGAGGTCTTCAGCACCTTACCCCTGCTTCTGAGAATTCACCCTTGCTCCTTCAGGAAAGAGACCAAACATGTGTTCCTTGGCCCATGCCAGGTGAAGTGTTAGCAGGATGAAACTGGGGTTTCAAGAATGAGGGCCAGGGTCCAGCAGGTGGTGTGGTGCTTAAAGGTGCTGCATTCCCACATGATCAACTGTGGTTCAAGTCCTGGGCCTGGCAACTTGCGGTCTCACTTTTCCTTTCTCTCTCTCTCTGTCTGGTCAAACAAATAAATAATAATAACAAATGGAATTAAATAAAATAAATATTTTTTTAAAAAAGAATGAGGGCAAAGATAAGAAAAGACTATCAAAAGCTGACTCTGTGTAGATGGAAAATCAACTCAATAAGAAAAGGAAAGAAAAGAAAAATAAAGGAATTTTGTACCAGCACGTAAAACAATCTCATTGAAATTAATGAATGAAAAAGATGTGACCTAATCAACTTCAAAAACTAGTGAGGTCGTGCATGCCCAAAATCCTGGGAGGAGAGAGGAGGAGAAGGGACTGCAGTGTGGTCATCCCTCTTGGGGAATTTCTCTTGTTCTGTCTCTCTCTCTCCAGCAAGCATGTCCTATAGCAAAAATCTCTAAAAACAAAACAAAACAAAAACTAGTGAGTTCTGGAGAACAAAAGTCAAAAGGAAAGGTATCTAAGTGCTGAACTGTAGTGGGTAAAGTTGTTTCCATGGGGATATAGGTTAACAATTCTGAAACCAGCATGCATGTATACTGGGATTGAACAGGTAGGTAAGTGGATGGCAGATGGTGGGAGCCATGTTTCTCATGGTTGGCATGAGAGTTTACAGATAAGCTAGGGCAGAAGGCAAGAATGAATAAAGTGCTGACAACTTAGAGCTGGAGACATGAGAATAAACTCATGTTTAAGTGAATATAGATCCAGATGGTCACACATAGAAATAATTACAGATATGTAAACACATAAAGGTCGGCAATACACACATGTGTTTCTTTGCTCTGTCCATTGAGAGGGCCTGAACGTTGACACTCCAGTAGTAATAAGCATGCCTAGCCCCTAGATCTTGGTTTCTAATACCACTTTTCAATAAAATGAACTAAGACTCCTTAGAGAAATGGCTGATTCTAGGCTAGCATCTTGGAACACCAGAAAGTAAAGTTCTTATTTTTTTTTTTTTTTTTAAAAAAGAGCCATATCGATATGTTGATAGGGCATAGGAATAATAAAATGGATAGTGGTATTCAAATGTAACCAAAAGTCTACAAGAAATATCCCTGAGTCCATTCTGATGTGAACAAATAAATAAATGGGAGAGAATAGGACAGACTCATCAACCATGCAGGAAAATTTCAGATAATGAATATAGATATATAGATAACCCACCATCAAGATGGCGGAGCACATTTCCTTACTCTCATTTCAGGTTGTATATAGTTACTCCTTCGAAAGAGTACAGCACAAAATTGGAGGGGAAAGCCACTTTACAGGAGAGAAACCTGGCGAACACCCCCCACACCCAGTCAGGTGCTCGAGGTCAGCATCGTAAGTCACATTGACAGGATGTACCTTCGGTATGACAGGATTAGAACAGCCCTTTACCCCTGTGGTCTTCCTCAAAATCCATAGCCCCATCCCTCTTTTTGTTCGTTCTTTCTTTCTTTCTTTCTTTCTTTCTTTCTTTCTTTCTTTCTTTCTCTTTCTTTCTTTCTCTTCTGTTGTTTTGTTTGTTTGTTTGTTTTTTGTTTTGTTTTGTTTTGTTTTCCTTACAAGCCTGTGGTTTGGCTGGGTAGCTCTTCTTCGGGTGCAGGTCGGCTAAGATTGGCTTCACGTTTAGATTGGATTCAGATTTGTGCCATACAATGCCATATTCCCAGTGGAACCACAGCTGCCACAGACACGTTCTTCTCGGGGAAACTCAAAGCTCAAGGGGACATAGGAAATGAATTCTCTCTTAAGTCTGTGACTCAGGTTCCCATTGCATTGGTCTGATCAATCCCAGGGAGGGAGGGAAATATACTTGACATACTGCAAGTTCACAAGACAGAGGGAGTGATGTTCAGAATTTACTAGAAAGGTGGGAGAGGGAGAAACAGCTCTTCTCTGGGGACTCTGAGAAGGCTTCTGAGAAGAGATGATCTTCAAGCTGTTTGAAAAGCAGAGCAGTTGTTCATCAAATGGTCCAAAGAGGAAAGCACCTGGGCAGGAGTTGTAGGTTCAGAAAAGGGACCCACAGGTGAGAGAGCATGGACTGAGTCACAGAAGCCTGGTGTGATGGGGAATGAGCCTGGAAGATGGCAGAGACAAGTCACAACGGACTCTGTAAGTCAGGCTAAGGACCCTGAGGGCTGGCCTTTGTTCTAGAAGCCATGGGCTGTCTGTGATGGGTTTCAGACTAAGGGAGAGGCCTGGCCAGAGTTGGGTAGGTAAGAGTCCTGGGGCACACAAGTGGATAATATTGGTCTTCCTACTCCCATAGCCATCCTCTTAAGGAGAACCTCCCACCCTACTTCCAGTCGTACATGGCTCCAAATGCCAACACGTTTCCTCTGCTCTCTTGGGGTGAGTATCGCCACAAGTCCCTCACCACTACAGTGAAAGAAGGATAAGGAGGCCTCTTTTAACCACCCTAGAGAAAGGAACTGCTCCATTTCACATGACCTACTTATAAAACTCGGATAGCTATACATCATCAATGTAAACTCCTAGTCTTTATCATATTTATTTTAGTTGGTGACTAGGAATGTTTGAATAGCATACACATTTATGACCAGAAAATATTAGCTTCTAAACACTGCAACACCCTCCTCCACATTCCAGATCACTTCTGCAGATTCAGGTTGTTTTCCCATTCCATCATTAGCAATCAGAGTTTTCATCACAGACAGATTTTTACAGGCCAGCCCCAGACCTAGGATTTATTTGTGCCCATAAACAAAACCCTGATATTAATCGCAAACTATTTCTGATTCTTGGTTAACATTCTTAGATGTCTTATATCCCAAGAGACTCTTTGCCTTGTCATATGAAGATGATGTTTCAAGATTTATATTTCCCCAAAGAAACAAGTAGATCATAAAACCTAATGTATTTCGTGGTTCGGAATGATAATTTCACCAAGAGGTGAGGGAATATTTCATTGTGGATCATTACCACATCCACCTAAGTTGTTAATATACTCCTTCTCTTTAAATATTCATCTGGCCTCTGTTTATCACACAGCTCCCATGCCTCCAATAGGACAGTGGGTGGGTCATGTATTGGGGCCGGAGTGGTGAGGACTGAGCTGTGGATAGCTCCCTGACTTGGGGAAAGAGGGTTGGGGGCAGAAGACAAGCATCTCTGTGGAATAGAAGGCAAGAAGCTGTCAGAGGCAAAATGACCAGTCACGGTCAGTGTGCTGGGGACTGAGTGAGGGAGCTTTGGGCAAGAGAAGGGAACAACTGCAGGGCCCAGGGCTGACCCTGTATATGGCCACAAGGAGGAATGTCCTTGAACATGGCTGGGCTGGGGCAGAGATACTGAGACATTAGAGGGTAGAAGGGCCAGCCGTGTAGACAGCAGTTAAGGCCTATGAATAAGGTGCCAGATCCCACATGGCCAACCATGGTTTGAATCCTGGCCCCAGCAGCCTGAAAAACACACAGGCATGCATATACGCATGCCCCAAATCCTCAGGGGATGGAGAAATGGAGAAGAGATTGGAGCATGACCACACTTTGTTGCATGGTTCTCTCTCTCTCTCTCTCTCTCTCTCTCTCTCATTCTCTCTCTCTCTCTCTCTCTCTCTCTCTCTCTCTCTCTCTCTCTGGCCCACACTCTCCAGCAATAAATTTTAAAAAGAAAAGAAAAAAGAAGAAGGGAATAGGACAAGGAGGCACACAGTCCAGGGAAGCTATCAGAATTGAGTAGGGTTCAATTTAACCAGCGTTTCCTGAGTACCTCTGCCTCCATCCTGTGCTTAAATTGTTCCCAGCCAGAGAGACACATGGCAGTGTCTCACAAGGAAGGACATAACAAGGGAGCGTGGAAGCAACAGTGAGGGAACCTCGAATTGTGTCCCCTGGGAGCAATCTCAAAGAGCTTATCAAAGCGATACAGCAGGTGGCATTGCACTGAGATTAAGGGCAGTCTTCACAAACAGGATTTCTCTTCCTAACTAGGTGGCCTTGGGTCTGGGTCATTTCTCAGCACCCCAATTCTCCCACCTGTAAAATGTGGGTG
>NW_006198387.1:420837-433804 GCF_000334495.1 Tupaia belangeri chinensis | reverse complement strand
CCGCTCTCCTGAGACAGTTATGAGGATGAAAGAAGATAGCATATACACAGCACTTAGCAAAAAGCCTGGCAGAAAGCGCAAGCTCAGCATGTACTGGTCTTCCCCATTCTTGTAAGGACCAGTAACAGCCTGAGGGCACAGATGCCAAGCTGAACCTCAAAGGCAAGAGGAGCCATGGATATCCTTATACAAGAGGGCCTGCAATCCAGCCTTCATTTCAGAAAGGAGCTGCAGGCGGGCAGTGCTAGTGTCACAGCAGGGCACAGGGAAGCTGGATGGTATCCTGAGGTCAGCACCGCAGCAGCAAAGCTTATCTGAAACTGGAAGCAGCTGAGCCATCAAAGCCAAGAGGAGGGGGGTGCAGAAATGGGGGCCCTGGGGGAACTGGGGGAGAGGTAATCACAGGTCTAAGTGATGGAAGAAGTACAGGGGAGTGGGAAGAGCTGTAAACCCCATGCTTTCACAACCACTCTCAAACCAAGTCACTGCTTCCACAGCTCTACACTCAACGACGGAGAAAGCTGGGCGGAATCACTGATTTTTTTTTTTTTTAGAAGTTTTTGCTATAGGGTGCATGAGCTCACCAGAAAGACAGAGATAGACAGAGAGACAGAAAGCAAGAAATCACCCCCCAGGGGGATGGCCACACCACAATCCCTTCTCCTCCATTCTCTTCTCAGGATCTTGGGCACGCACGCACACGCGCCTGGCGTGAGTTCTAAGTCACCGGGTCCAGGACTCGAACCGCGGTCGACTACATGGGAGTCCAGTGACATAGCCCTTACGCTAACTGCTGGTCCCAGAATCATTGATTTATACAGTATGCACCATATCACGATGTTCTGGTCAATGACAGACCACATATACATTATGATAGACTGGGGCCAACAGCTGGCATGTGGTTAAGGTGCTGGACTCCCACATGACCAACTATGGCTCGAGGCCTAGACTGACGGCTTGAAAATCATGCTGGACACATGGAAGTAAATGCACAAAATCCTGAGGAGAATGGAAGAAAAGGGATTGTGGTGTGGCCAACCCCTCTAGAGGATGATTTCTCACTTTCCTTCTCACTCACTCTGTCTCTCTCTGCCACACACAATATGGCAAAAAAAAAATAAAAATAGAAAAACATGATAGACGGGGACCAGCAGTGGCATGGTGGTTAAGGTGCTGGAATCTGACGTGGTCAACTGCTGTTCAAATCCTGGACCTGGCTGTTTAAAAATCATGCCAGGTATGTGTGTGTGCATGTGTGCCCAAAATCCCCAGAGGAGAGTGGAGAAGAAAGGACTGCAATATGGCCATTCCTCCCGGGGAGTGATTTCTCACTTCCCCTCTCTCTATCTTTCTCTGGTGAGCATATGTGGTGGCGGGGGGTAGGGGGGACAATTATGACAGACTGTAGTCTATGGTGTAGTAGGCTGTACCATCTATGACATTCGCAAAATGAAGTCGCCTAACAACACATTTCTCAGGGTGTATCTCTATCCTTAATTGACATATGACTATTTTAAAGAGAGATTTTTGCTTTAGGGTGCGTGCGTTCACCAGAGAGACAGAAAGCGAGAAATAACTGCCCCTTCCCCCCAAGTCTGGGGGATGACCATGCTACAATCCCTTCTCCTCCATTCTTCTCTCATGATTTTGTGCACAAATGCACACACGCCTGGCATGAGTTTTAGGCCCCCAGATCCAGGACTCAAATCACAGTCAACTATATGGGAGTCCAGCAACGTAACCATTACATCATCTGCTGGTCCCAACACATGACTATCATGTGTGTACACATGCATGTTTGTACTATATATATATGAATTTCTTTCTTTTTTTTTAAGAGGTTTTTAAGAGGTTTTAAGAGGTTTATTGGTGCATGTGCTCGCCAGACAGACAGAAACAGAGAGACAGAAAGCGAGAAATCACCCCCCAGGGGAGATGGCCATGCCGCAATCCCTTCTCCTCCATTCCCCTCTCAGGATCTTGGGCATGCACGCACATGCACCTGGCGTGAGTTTTAAGCTACCGGGTCCAGGATGCGAACCGCGGTCGACTACGTGGGAGTCCAGCGACATAGCCATTACGCCAACTGCTGGTCCCTATATATGAATTTTTAACTCTGAATCCCTAGTATTTCCTGCATGAACCCCATCACTGGAGCTATGGATCTGAAATATGGTTTGGTTACCTATTCATTGATGAATCCATCCATCGACACTGCGTCCACCTGCCCTGGATCATAGAAGGTACACAACAACCATCTGTTGAGGGAGTGAGGGAATGTGTGAATGCCAAGACCTATCTGAAGAATGTGAAATTTAAATTAAACTCCTCATTGCAGTGCTATATTAAAAGCACTCTTATTTTTGTTTATTTCAATGCATAATTCAGGGGATCATTTAGAAAATAAATTCTCAGCACTTTAGCTCCTACTCAAATCAAATCAATAGATTTTATGGGCAAGACACTGGGCTCAGGGCACTTGGCATGGTGGATAAAAGTGCTGGGTTCCTACATGATCAACTGAGGTTCAAGTCCCAGACCTGGTGGCTTGCTTTCTCCCTTTCCCTTTCTCTCTCTCTCTGTCTCTCTCTGGCCAATATGAAAAATAATAATAACAATTGGAATTAAATAAATAAATAATTCTTTAAAAAGTAAACAATCAAAAAAAAAAACCTTACTGGTAGGAGTGTTTCAACACAACTTCTGTAGGCAATTCCAACACACTCAAAATCACAAAACCACACGCCCAATAACTCCACCTCAGGATTTTAGCCTTTATGCTCACACATATTTAAATGACATTTTACAAAGGTATTCACAGAGCATTGTTAGTAAAATTAAAAGTGAGAAGCATAGGCATGGTGGTTAAGACATTGGACTTTCACTTGGCTAACCATAGATCAAACCCCGGACCTAGCAGTTTGCTTTTCCTCTCTTTCTCTCTGGTGACCAAATTAAAAAATACTACTACTACTACTAATAAATAAAATTAAATAAATAATTCTTTTAAAAAAAGAAAAAAAAGTGAGAAGCAAATGTTCAATGGCAGGGGACCAGTGAAATGGTAGTATACTCATACCATGGGATCTGCCCAGATATTTTTAAGTAAAAGAAGCTTTAACTATATTATTAGAGAATAATCTCCCAGGTAGAATATTAAGTGAAAATAAAGGCAGGCAAGCATGTATATGCTTTTATATACTTAGACTATACCTGAAATAATCCATAAGGAACTGGTAAGTGGTTGCTCTGAATTGAACAGAAATGGAGGAAACATAGAATACTTTCCTGTATCCCCTTATGCATACTTTTCCTATTTTAAAAACTAACAAAAATTTGGACCAGAAGGTAGCATAATGGTTATGTCGCTGGACTCCCGCACAATCAACCATGGTTCAAGTCCCAGACTTGGTGGCTTAAACCTCATTCATGCTGGGCATATGTGCACCCAAGATCCTAAGAAGAGAATGGAGGAGAAGGGATTGCAGTGTGGCCATCTCCCCCAATGGGTTGATTTCTGGCTTTTCTGTCTCTCTGGTGAGCACATGTGCCCTATAGCAAAACTCTTTCTCTAAAAGAAAAAAAGAAAGAAAAAAAAAAACTAACAAAATTTAATTTCAAAAGCCAAATAGTAAAGAAGAATGTATAACAACAAAGTAAAATTCCTTTGTCCCATCACTTTCTGCCCTTAGTCTCACTCCCCAGTGGTAACCACATTCAGAGGTCTTGGTTTTTGTTCTCTGGTGGTTATCTCAAATAATATTTTAATTTGGCTATTTCTTGGATTAACAATTTTCTATGTTAGCTATTGATTTTCTGTTCTAATAGTTGAGGACTTAGCTCACCTTTAATGTCTATTGTGCCTTTCCCCTCCTTTTAATATAGTTATATCATGTGTTAGTCAGGATACACTAAGTAATGTTGCAGTAACAAACAACCCCAAACCTCAGTGGCTTCTATCCAGGTTCATTTCTCATTCATGTGACACATCTGTGCTGGTCCATGGGGAGGTAGAAACTGAATTTTGTAAGGCTGGTGAGACAGCCATCATCTGACACAAGGCCTATTGCCATCCAGAAGGAAGATTGATCACATCAACAATGCTCACACCTTGAGTGACTCACAGCACTTTAGTTCACAACCCACATACGAGAAGGAATGCCACAGCCCCATCCGACCACAGAGGGTCAGGAAGTATTCAAGACAAGGAAAATCAGGAAAGATCTTGGCAAGCAGCACAATGACTAACACAACTACCTCTGCATCCTGGCATCACATAGTTAAACCTCTACTTCTTGCGACATCAATTTTAGGCATTATATATTGACTCCTCATTTCATAGGATGAGGTGAGACTATGACGAATACAAACCACTCTCTGTCCTTATAGTTTCCTCCCACTTTGACTCTCGACTTTTTTCAGAGCTCTACTATTTGTTTTTCACGGAGGTTTTTGTTTTTGCCCGAGGGCATGTTCACGCACATGACAGAAGGAGACAGAGAGAAAAAGAGAACTCCCCAGCAGGCTTGGCCCCAGTGCAATTCTTTTTCCTCCAGTTCTCCATTCTTTCAGGGAGTCCCAGCAGGCACTTGACCCCTGGTTGACCATGTAGAATCTGCCTTCCTTTGCAGAGCAGGTAATCACTGAAGCACGGGGCTGGCTTTTTTTCTTTCTAACACATAAGCTTCAGTAACCATAATTAAGCCTCTCATGGTCTTCTACACCCATGTAAATTATTTCCTGCAGAGCCAAGCAGAGCACTAGAGTCAAGTTTCTTTTTGTGCATCTAATGCTCCACTCTCTGGTGCCACTGAGAATTTTCAGATAGGGTCTTCTATATCCCTTTAACCTAGGTTTGCTTTGTATTGCCCTCAAATTAAAAAAAAAAAAAAAATCAGTGGAAGTGTTGAAGAAATACTTGAAGAAACACGGTCCACACGAAGTATCCATGGGCCACAGGAGCCATGGACAGACTATATGCCCATGTGGAGCTAACACCACGTGGGTGGCTGAGATTAGACACTGCCCAAGGACGGCTGCTGTAGCAGCTGAGGGTGGAGCTCAGCCTCCAGGTCCAGGAGCGGCCTCAGGAAGGCAAGTGGATGCCCGGTTGCCATGGCAGTCTGGCTGCCCCTTGTAGAACCAGATAAGGTTCACCTGCCTTCCCTCAAGTGCAGAGTGTGTGGGGGGGGAGAGAACAGCACAGTTGTGGAGATGTTCTCCACTCATCTGGGACCTTTGGAGCACTGAGGGAGTCAGCAACAGCCAAAGGGGAGTACATTTGAGTTGTGTTTGTTTTTAAATGGACTCGGAGTCAGAAATTTTAGCGTCACCATGGGCTCTTTGGATGTTTATAGGAATGGGATGAAGAGAGGCAAATGGTTAGAGATCACCTAGTCAAACCTGCCCACTACACAGATGAGAAAGGCAAGTTCCAAGGAACAGAAGCACCACTCCAGCTCCCCACGGACTCCCCATATCAGCGACCGCTCTCTCCCAGCTGCCACGTCCCATGTAAAAACAGCGCACAGGACTCTGTAGGCTGGGGAGGCTGTAGCACCAGATTGGGGGCACAGAGACACCCCTCACCTGCCCACTGTGCCCTGGCACCCACCTGAGGTCACTCTGCCCGTCAGGATCGGTGCTGGGCCAGAGCTGTCACTCTGAAGCATGGCAAGCCCTCCTCTGGCTGCCTGGTCTGCCTCTTGCCCTGGAGTTTGCACAGTAGGGATGTCACCATGGGCTGCTGACCACGAGCTGGCCCCTTCCCAACAGAAGTCTCTCCTTCCTGAGTACTCTGTGGGCTCATTCTCTTTCTCCAGATAGGATCCTGGCAGCCTGTAGGAAAAGTGAAGAGGAAAGGGACCTCTTGTCTTCACACACGATGTGATTTAGCAAAGCCTTCACTTCCCGGTTCTCACTTAAACCTCAGGGAGGGAGAGAGGGCAACAAGCAATGTTATCCCATTTCACAGAGGAGGCATCTAAGGCGGAGCAGCCCGCACGGCCCAAGTACCAGAGCTGGGGCTCGAACCCACGCTCTCGACTTCCTAGATCAAGTATCCTTGTACTTAAGGAATTGTTCTTAAACTAGAACTCCCCCTAGCATCAGAATGCGCTACTATAATGACTTTTAAAAGCCCAGAAGGAGCAATTCTCACCATCGTTCCTTAACAAGAATCTTTCATCACGTCCCAGATTTCCCAGGCGGACGCTCCATACGTTGCTAAGGGAATAGTCGATGTGTGGGCGACCATCGCCCTCTCGTGGTCAATAGAGAAAGTGCTTTCTAACGTTAAGTTGGAGAACAAAGGCCTTCCAGTCTCCCTCCGCCTCCCGGCTGGAAAGGCTGGTCCTGTTGGGTTTTTATTCTGGAGCCTGAGTGTGACTGGCATGGCTCTGCTGATGAATGAGATGGGAAATGGCTGTGGGGTGTCAGCCTGAGGGGCAATCTGAAGGGATGAAGTGATCATTTGATTTTCGTTCCTTGCTCATGACAGTCATGGGGGAGTGTTGGTTCTGTCCCCAAACTGACCCCATCCCACCCCTCAGCTGTCACCGAAAATTACTTCAAAGCCCAACACGCAGGCCCCTTTCTCCAGGAAGCCTGTCTTGCTTGCTCCAGCCCGGGGCGGCAGTACTGCTTCTGCTGCATGTCCAATTGGGCTGAGGCAGCGGCTGACGTCTGCTCGGCTTATGAATCTCCCGGGGCAGGGCTGTGTCGGCGTGAGGGGTGACAAGCAAGTCTACAGAGTAAGTGTCCAGCCGTCACAGCCAGGCCTCACTGAGCCCAGCAGGAGAATCAGGCGTGTCTGGAAAAGGGGCTGCTTTGCCACAGGTTCGAGGATGAGAGCCCCAAAAGATTTCTGCATGGAATGGGGTGAGCTGATCACTGACCCCCAGTGCTTGCTTCTTCATCCACTTTTCCAAGCTCCTTCTCCAAGGAGTCCTCCAAGAGGGCTCCTGGCCGGCAAGTTCTGACAGGTCAAACCTCCTTGGAGGAAAGCGTCAGCCGGGCCTAGGGTCCCCTCTGGGGCAGTTACTTCATTGCTTCTCTTTTCTTGTCTACGCAACAGAAGCAAAGAACACCGATGGGCAGAGCTGGCCCACGTTGAAGGAGGTGACTGATGAAAAGCCATCAAGCTGTGGCCAATCTTTCGAGTCACTTCTGGTTCTCAGTCCCAGGTAGGCATTTCCCACCAGGAGCCCAGTCTGTCACCACTGCCACCACGTGGAACAGTGGCGCTGAGCGTGACCTGGCACCAGACTGCCTGATCCGAATTCTAGCTCTGCCACGCCAGCTCTGGAGCCTTAAGATATTAGCAAACCTCTCTGTGCCTTGGGTAGCTCCTCTGGAAAAGAGGTGACACGGGGGACGGTGAGCAGGAAGTGAGTGCACACGTATGAAAGGAGAGCAGAGACCAGTGCACAGGCAACGCTCAGAGAAGCGGCTTTTACTGTGTCATTACGTGGAAGCCAGCTGTCATGAGGTTGGCTCAGCCTGGGAAGGTACATCTCTGAGATGTATCCAAACCACATTTCACATAAAAAAGGATCTTTGTGTGTGTGTGTGTGTGTGTGTGTGTGTGTGTGTGTATTCATAATCATTCCCTGCGTGAGAGACAGAGAGAGAGAGAGAGAAAACATTCCACCAGGGTGTTAATGTCATGATCCACTCCCAGCTACAGCCAGCTTCAGGTCACAGGCACTGTGCATGGTTAGCGTGCTCAGGGAGTTCTCCAAACACAAGACTGGCCCCCCTCCCATGTGGGTCAGCCTTGCAGAGCATTGCATTTTACCACTGTACCACCATCGGGACCCCCATCCCCATTGATCTTTCTTTTTGTTGTTGGCCAGAGGGCATATGTGCTTGCAGGAGACAGAGGGAGAGAAGGAGAGGGAGAAAGTACCTCCCTATGGGGCATGGTCACACCGCAATCCCTTCTTCATTTCTCCACCCTGCCAGGACTTTGGGAATACACACACACCAGGCTGGTGTGTTTCTCAAGCCCCAGGGGCCAGGATTCAAACCATGGTTGGCCATAAGGGATCCAGCTCCCTTCACCACTAGATCCTAAGGCCGGCCCCAAAATTGATCTTTCTAATGAACACACCCTGAGGTCAACATGCCATTGATATGAAAAGAAAAACTAGTACCTTAAGACATTTACTGCTCTACTGTTTATTAAATGAATGAACTAATTAATTAATAGGGTTTTTTTTTCCAATGTAGATATGCACTACATGCAAATTTGTACAGGAGGAAGCAATAACCCGCTGAAATGTCCGGCCTGTGAACTCTACCCAGCCAAAGCTAGTAGGAGCTATGGGAGCCATATATCTCCTGGGAACCCTGGAGACCTTTGTGCCAAACCAGCACCATTTAATATTTTCATTAATGACTTGAAGGATGGAATGGAGACCCAGCTAATCAGATTTCTGGATGATCCGAAGCTGGAAGGGATCTGAGCTACTTTGGAGGACAAGATTAAAATGCAATCCAAGCTTGACGGATTGCAGAGATGGACCTAAATCAATAAAGAGAGCAGCAATAAAGATAAATGCAAGCTGCTTTGATCAGAGCTGAGAAAATTAGCCAGGTGCCAAATGGTGATGAGAGAAATGAGTTTTGAGGGAGCCAGGAGGAGGTGCCTGGATGGAAATTGATCAAGTCATACTATTTGTAAAGCAGAGGCTTGGTGCTGGCACTTAATGGATCTCCAACTCCACTGAGCATGAGAACAGCTCAGAGATCTTAGCAAAATGCAATTTCCAAGCCACAGGCCTGAGATTATAATTTGGTAGTGCTGGGATAAGACTGAGAAGATTCTGGTGCAGGTCCACAGGCGGCACTTTGACAGATGACCGGAGTAAGGAGGTGGCCTCTGACCACACTGTTCTTTCCCAAAGTTTACTCTGCAGCATTGACCCCCTGGACTTCTCTGCAAGAACCGAGTTCTATGGTCAAGTAAGCTTGGGAATGTTGCCCCTTAGGAAAAAGTAAAATCACAAAGCAAGTGACATTGTAATAACTCCGGAATGTTCTGCAACCACATAAACTGCATAACTTGGTTCAATACTGAGTTACCCAAACTTTTTGATCAGAGACATTTTCTCATGAAGCATTCCTGGAACACACTTCAGAAAGTGTTGTACCTGTCAGAGCCCAACCCCATCCCTCTCTCCAGGATTGCTCGGTTCTGGTCCCCTCACTGCTCTGTGCTGAAACCTACCCACGGGGCTGGAATTTGACATCATTTAAATGACTGGTCTGTCTCCTCAACTACCCTGGGTCTAACTTTCCTCTAACATTTGCAAGAGAGGATGAGGCAAATTCACTGTGGATTCGTACTTGGGCTCTACTGCCCGTTAGTAGGTCCCGTGGACCCCTGGTTGGGGAGAGGAGTGTTCTTCTTTCTCTGTTCGATGTTTTCCTCGAGCTCCTATCAAAGACTGCTAGTTGCCTCGCCATTGTCTATTCTCTCCCTTAGAAGAGAATCTCCATACTGCTGGTTGGGGCTATGTGCCCCACTATAAAACCACACTAACCTCCTTTGCAGATAGGAACGTTCAGTGAGAGACACAGAAGTCCCTTGGGGAATTTCTGGGGCATTACCAACACATCTAAAAGGCATCTTTTTTGCTCTTTTCCAAATCCTTTTTTCTGCTTGGAACACAAGATACAGTATGAGCCCTGGCAGCCACCTTGAGCCATGAGGTGAACTTACAATTGTTTGCCACTCACTAAGGCTGACAGAGCAGAAAGACGGAAGTCCAGGATTTTGACTGTATTGTGAGGCCAGCAGAGCAATCCTCCCCTAAGAAAAAAATGCACCCGTTTTGTTTAAGCCACTGTCTTGGGGGTCTATGTTGCCAGCAATTGACTACAACTGAGAACTCACACAGAGAAGAGCCAGCAGAGCCTTCCTGTCATTGTCCCACAAATCTCAGCCACTCTGTGCTCCCTCCTGACTCTAGACACTCTTCCTACGCCTCATGTATGTTTGTGTTTTTGTGCGTGTGGGATAGGAATTCAAAACATTCATGGAACATAGAATTAAAGTATGACTTCATTTAGGTGCACAAAACTTTGAAATCTATGTATTGTTTTTTCCACAATAACCCATTCCATGAACTTTTTGAATACCTCCCTATGTGTACTTTCTTAACCCATCTTTTCATTTTCTTTTCTTTTTTTTTTTTTTTTTTTTTTTTTGAGAGCTTTTTGCTATAGGGCACGTGTGCTCGCCCGAAAGACAGAGAAAGAGAGACAGAGAGATAGAAAGTGAGAAATCACCCCTCCAGGGAGGGGATGGCCATGCTTTAATCCCTTCTCCTCCATTCTCCTCTCAGGATCTTGGGTACGCACGCACACGTGCCCAGTGTGAGTTTAAGCCACTGGTCCAGGACTCGAACCACGGTCAACTACATGGGAGTCCAGCAACATAGCCATTACACTAACTGCTGGTCCTGCATCTTTTCATTTTCTTAATGAATCTGTCTTTATACCAGAGGGTGCAAAGCTCAGACCCATGACACGAATTTCAACTCAACTTGAGGAAGAACTTTCTAAAGGGGTGTCATGTGAGGGGCAGAACAAGCAGCTCAGAGTAGGCCCCCCTCCCCAGGCTAGTGGCTCAGTTAGTGACCCAGTCTCTTGGTCCCACTCCAGGCTTGAATTCCCTCATGCACTGGCTTCACAAACTCTTCCATCACCTGTTCGTAAACCTCCAGTGGCATGACCCTCACCACGTCCCCAGCAGCTTCTTCCACTGTAGTGTTAGGAGACATAACTTGATGTAGCAGCCTGGATCCAAGATCAAACCACCGCTGCGTACGTCACTCCATCACCCTGAGCCTCATTTTCTTCCCTTGAAAAACAGGGATGCTCTTCTCTATGTGGATATCAGTACTGAGAGTCAAACTCGAAACCTAGCAAAGCACTCACCTCATCCACTTAGTCAAATACACATGGCGTAACGGTTATGACACTGGACTCCCACGTAGCCAACTATGGTTCAAGTCCTAGACCCGGCAGCTTAAAACTCACTACCCATTAGTAGGTCCCATGAACTCCAGGTTGGAGAGGAGAGGAGGAGTGCTTTTCCTTCTTTTCCTTCTGTGTTCATTGTCTTCCTTGAGCTCCTGTCAAAGACTACTAGTTGCCTGTCCATTGTGTATTCTCTCCCCTAGTGGAGAGTCTCCATATTGCTGACTGGGGCAATGTGTGTGTGCATGCATACCCAAAATCCCGGAGGGGATTGAAGCAGCATGGCCATCCCCCCTGGGGGGTGATTTCTCGCTTCCTGTCTCTCTGTCTCTCCAGAGAGCGCATGTGCCCTAAAAAAAAAAAAAAAAACCTCACACCAGGCACATGTGCATGCATGCCCAAAATCCCTAGAGACGGGAGGAGAAGGAACTGAGGCATGGCCATCCTGCCTAGGGGAGTGATTTCTTGCTTTCTTTCTGTCTCTGGCGAGCACACACATCCTGTAGCAAAAATCTCTCTTAAAAATATTAAAATACATTTGCACATGTCCTTTTAGCAGACAATTACCTTTTTACCCCAAGCGCTTCCCTTTTCGTCCTGGCTTCCAGGCAGCTGTAAGCTCACTTTATGCTAGGTCAGCCCCGTGGCCCAGTGATTAAGGGAGCTGGATTCACGCAGCTGATTATGGTTTGAATCTTGGCCCTAATGGCTTGAAAAACATGCTGGGTTAGTGTGTGTGTGTGTGTGTGTGTGTGTGTGTGTGTGTGTCCAAAATCCTGACAGGAGAAATGAAAGAGAAGGGATTGTAGCATGACAGCTACATTGTGTGTGGGGTCTCTTCCTCTCTCTCTCTCTCTCTCTCTGTCTTGTGAGTACATTATTGGGAATTTTTAAAAAGGAAGCTTATTTTACGCTTCAGGTCATACTAGTCACCTTACCCTAGGCTCTTGAATAAATACTTCTCATCTCCTCTAGCTTCACTCTCTTCTTCCTCTATTTGATTTCTAACCCCTGTGACATGTTCTTCTTACCTTCTTCATAGGTGTGTTTATTGAACAGAATATGCACATACCTTGCAGAAGGATTTATGGTCACATCTGCCTGCCTGGCAGCTGAATCCAACCCACCAAGAAGTTGTATTTGGCCCACAGAATGCTTCATTTAAAACATGAGCCAAAATCTTTAAATAGAGATGTATTATCCTCCACCCTACCTCCTGCAAAATTTGCTATTTTTCGAAAAAAACTGGAGGAGGAGGTAATAGCCACAATGTCGGTGGTGACTAGCTGGACCTGAGAGGCAGCTGTCCGGAGAGGAAGGTGGCTCCTCAGTTCAGCCCAGTGCTCACCACTCCCTGTCACTCCCTGGCTGAAGCCTCCTGCCTCACTAACCCAGCCTGCTTGACCTCTGGCACCCTGGGTGTATGCAACACAAGGTCACACAAGCACCTGTTTTCTCCCACTACTGCAGGTGCACGCACAAGCCATGTGTCACGACTTCTATAGCCCAGTGCCTCCTGTTGGTTGAGTGAATGAATAAGCCAATGAATGCATGCTAAATACACACTGAACAAACTAAGTATTCACAAACATGTGCAAACTGCATTGCTCCCGTAAGAAAGAAGTGCAAGTTCAAGGTGAATCTTTTGAGGTTTCCTCAAGGGTAACTAGAATTGTATTCCCTGATACTCAAAACTATCTAACTCTTGGGCCAGCCCGCGGTGTGGTGGTCACAGCAGCTGGATCCCATGTGGCTGACTCCTCAGTTTGAGTCCCAGACTGGAGACTTGAAAAACATGCTGGACACACAGGTATACGTGCCCCAGATCCCAAGAGGAGATGGAGGAGAAGGGGATCGCAGCATGGCCATCCTACTGAGGGGTGTTTTCTCACTTTCCCTCTCTCTGGTTAGTGCATGTACCCTATAGCAAAATTTTAAAAAAATACAAAAACTATCCCACCCCTGGGCCTCTGATGGT
>NW_006198387.1:416020-420819 GCF_000334495.1 Tupaia belangeri chinensis | reverse complement strand
CAACACTTTGTGAGGATGACTCACATGGGAAGGTCCCCAGTTCATATCTAGGGACTTCCCTGAATGCACCAGGCATATATGGATGTCCATGATCCAGGCTAGCTGAAGTTGGTGTGCATTGTGGCATGAGACCCTCTTAGGGGTGCCTCTTTGTCTTTCTCAAAGAGAAAAGAAAAAGGAAGAAAAAGGAAAGAAGGAAGAAGGGAAAAAGAAAGAAAACCTTTTCCTAGAAAGCCTCCACCCTTTCCTGAATAGCTCCCAGGTGCTCCCTCTCTCTTAAAAACGAAACTGCTCCCTCTGAGACACCAACCCGAGGTCAGTTCTCTCCAGTGTCATGCCATTTCTTCAGTACACTCGCGGGGCCTCACCTCACATGCCTGGTGCATCATCCCTTGCATCCTGTGGCCAGATAAACCAGTCGGTGCTCAATTCTCCAATTGACTGGATGGCTCAGGGAACAAACCCTCAAATCTGATTACAAGAAAATTCATTACTTTAAGTCCTCCCCCAGGCTTCAGAGCTCATAAAAGAAACCTCCAGAGGCTCCAGCTTTGGGAAAGAGAGGCTCCTCGGCTGCAAATCTACAGATTGGCAATAATTAACCTGAACTAATTATTGTCAAGCCCCAGGTCAGTCTTCCCAGATCAAGGCTTCCTCCTGACAACGGGGTTTCCAGAGCCAGAACTTTTGCTCAGATACAAAAGGAACATTCAGCAGATTTTAACAGAAAAGAGCATGACTCAAACAGGAATCTCTGTGAGGCAGCCAGAGGCTGACCGGCAGGGACACCGTTCAGCTCCGCAGGAGTCTTTTCTATGCCTTTCCGTGCTTTGAACCAAGTAGGACCGCAAATAGCTATACAGAAAGACAAACAGTAAGCTAAGAGAGACACGCACATTTTATTTAATATGTAAAAAGTTGACATAAAAAATTTCATGAGGGGCCAGAAGATGATGTGGCAGCGAAGGTGCTGGATTCCCACATGGCTGACTGCGGTTCAAGTCCCAGACAGAGTAGCTTGAAAATCATGCCAGGTGCGTGTGTGTATGCCCAAAGAGGAGGAGAATGTGGCTAATCCATTACCCCAGGGGGTGATTTCTCATTTTCCTTCTTTCTGTCTGTCTCTTTCTCCAGCAAGTATACACACCTTAAGGCAAAAAACCATAAGAAAAAATAGTTAACAAAATGAAAGACAGTTCACCACAGAAACAATAGTCAATAAATAGTCAACATTTTTTTTATTGCCATTTTTTTTATCTGTGTGTTCACCACAGATAGAGAGAGAGAGAGAGAGAGAGAGAGAGCAAGATTGGGGCGTGGTCATGCCACAATCCTTTCTCCTCTATATCTCTATCCTGTTGGGATTTGGGGCACGCACACACTCCTGGTATGTTTGTCAAATCAGGGCCAGGATTTGAATCGTGGTCAGCCAAATGAGATCTGGCCCAAAAGCACAGTCATTAACACTGCGCTATGGGGATGGGCCAGGCCACAACTTTTTTTTTTTTTTTTAGATCAGTCTCACTCTAGTTTTTTTAAAATTCCAGTAAGGTGAGAACTTCCTGTCATATGAGATTAGTAAAATGTCTTTGTGAGTTGTCTAACGATAGTGTTCATAAGAAGGGTGAAAGCGGACACTCGCACACCATGGCATGGAGTATGAAGTGATACCTCAGGGCAGCTTTTCCAAGGTAGTTTGACACTAGATAACAAAAATCCTAAATATGCATATTCTTTAAACTTGTAACTATTTTATCCTAAGGCGAGCAGTTCTCCACCCAGGGCAATTTTGCCACCCAGGGGACTCTTGGCAATTTGGAGTCATTGACTGTCACCGTGTTTGGAGGAGGAAGAACTACTGGTGTCCAGTGGGCAGGGGTCAGAGAGGCCAGACATCCCAAAATGCTCAGCACAGCCCCTCAGAAGTGACCATAAAGAATGATGTCATTATTGAGAAACCCAGCCATAGAGGAGAAAACTCAGATATATAGCCAAGGATATTTGATGCAGCATAATTTAAAAACTTAAAAAAAAACAAAAAATTAGGGGCCAGTGGTGTCGGTACAAACTTTTTGAAGTAACTTCATATGTATATATATAAAAAAAGAAATCTGGGGACCAGCAGTTAGCATAATGGCTATGTCGCTGGACTCCCACGTAGTTGAACGCGGTTCGCGTCCTGGACCCGATGGCTTAAAACTCACGCTGGGCGCGTGTGCGTTCGTGCCCAAGATCCCGAGAGGAGAACAAAGGAGAAGGGATTGCGGTGTGACCATCCTCTCTGGGGGGTGATTTCTCGCTTTCTGTCTCTATGTCTCTCCCTGTCTGGCGAGTGCATGCGCCCTATAGCAAAAACCTCTCAAAAAAAAAAAAAAAAAAGAAAGAAATCTGAAAGCCTTCAAGTCCCGTATCACATATTTAACAGTGGCTCTCTCTAGGTGGAAGCATTATGGGTCATTTTCATTGTTTCTTTTAGCTCACCTGTGTGTTCTATTTTCCTTACAACAGTGCGGCTAATAGAAGCCTGTTCGCCCGAGAAGGTTGGTCAGACCCCAGTCTGGCCGTTTCCTTCCCAGCAACACGAGCAACTGAAGATCTGCTAACCTGAGCCCGTTTCCTACCTGATAACCGCCAGCTGGAGCTGCCCCGTACCCAGGTTCACGTCAAGTCCCATAAAGTCACCTGATGGCGCCATGTCAGTATTTCCCTTTGCTTCTTTAGAAATCGTTATTGAAGCAACAATTGTTATTGAAACTTGGAGACAACGAAAACTCCAGAGCCACAATTCCTTGAATGGGCTGCCAAAGCAGTGGGAATATAATGTGATTAAACAGGGAAAACGCAGGAGGGAGTGGAGAGGCTGCAGGCCTCCAGCAAATACAATTCTGGACAATGAGGTGCAAAACAGGAATCACAGGCCGGCCTCAAGACTCAACAGTAAGAAAAGCCAGATCCCGCATGGCAACACAGTTCAAATCCCTGGGCAGGTCAGCCTGAAACTCACAGGGCATGGACGCGAGTGCCCAGGATCTAATGGACTGGAGGAGTGGAAGAAGGGGATAATGGCACGACCAGACTGTGCAGGATGCTCGTCTTTCTCTCGCTCCTCCTCCTCCCTCTCTTGTGTACACACACGGTCTATCATGAATGTTTTCAAAAACTGGAACCATTTGTTCATAGCAGTAGGTTCCTAGTAGGGGGGATCAGCCGACATAGGAAATGTTCTGGACCTGGTTTGGTTCTAAGAGGCAGAGGAGGGGGAATTAAATGAGATTTGTTAATTAGTTCATTAGTTAGCCACACTAACCCTATTTGCCAGGAACAGTTTGGAGAAGTAGCCAAGGAGAAGAGGGAAGCCCAGCTTCATGGTACAGGTGGTAGCATACTGATCTGTGCGATGAGAACCATGCAACCGACCAGAGGTTCGGATCCTGAGTCAACCTGAAACACGGCTGCTGCACCCATGCCAAAGATCCTAAGTAGATGGAGGGTTGGGGGAAAGAGACGGCAGTGATAGACCTTGTCAAGGGTGTGTGTGTGTCTCACACACACACACGTGCTCTCTCAGTGTGTGTCTCTCACACACACGTCTCATAAATGACACGAAAAATGAAATAAACTTTTTTTGGGGGCAGGGGGGGGTTGTGGCTTTATTTAGAAACAAATAAAACGTGCACACGAGCTGTCTACTCGTTTTCTTCACTGCGCAGCCTGGCATTGGGATTGGTGACTCTGAGGGCCAGTTGGGCTGCTCTTTCCACGATGGCTTTGCGGTTCTAGGAGGAGACGTGGGCGATCTCAGCACAGTAAGACTGAGTGTGCATCAGCAGCACTTCCAGCAATTTGATCTTGGGGACCAGGAGCTTCCGGAAGCTGCTGGGCAGTGTGTGCTTTGTTTTCTTGTTGCTCCCGTAACCAGTGTTGGGCATTGCGATCTGGCCTTTGAATCTCCCCCACACCCTGTTGTCAATACCTCTGGGTTTCCACCATATCAGTCTGACTGGTCCCAGATGGACTTCTTGGTCCTCTTTTTGATGATCTTGGGTTTCACGAAGGGTCTGAGGGCAGCTACGATGGTGGGTAGGAGATGGCCACCACCTCCACAGGCAGTGCTGAAGAAGAGGAAATAATCCTTTTTTTTTTTTTTTAAAAAAAAAAAAAAAGGAGGGGCATGAATTTTTTTAGGAATGAATTTGTATGAGAAAACAAACACTGACCACCTCGCCCCCCAAAATTAAAAAAAAAAAAAAAAAAAAAAACAGTACACAAAAAATAGCTTCTTATCACCTTGATTTGGGAGGAATAAAGACTAAACAAAGTCATGTACATTACCTTGTATCTTTTTAAAATGGTCATTGTGCTGGGGACATCATGGTGAGGCAACTAGACATACTTCTTACCTTTGAAGAGCTCACGGTTTGGCTAGAGGAGCCAGGCGACGATAGAATATGTCACGCACTGCCATTGCGATATGGAGGGTGAGAGCTTGAGTTTTGGAGATAAACTCAGGCTCAAACGTCAGTTCCTCCATTTAACCTCTCAGAGATTCTGCTCATGTGCAAAATGGAAAAATAAAATAACATCTACTTCAGAGGGTTGTTGTGGGGTTTACAAAAGAGAATGCATATAAGACAATTAGTACAGTGCTCAGCACATAGTAGGTCCTCAATAAATGTTTGCTATTGCCATTAATAAGACAACTGATGTCATCAATAGAAGTAGTAACTGTAGCAGCAGCAGCAGCAGTAGTAATAATAGTATGATGGGGGCCAGCCAGTGGCATGGGGGGTTTGGGGGTG
>NW_006198387.1:382758-414845 GCF_000334495.1 Tupaia belangeri chinensis | reverse complement strand
ACTGGTCACAATTGTTGGGAACCCTGGAAAAGACGGTCGCTCTATTCAAATGTTTTTGTTTTGGGGGGGGTTGTGGCTTTATTTAGAAACAAATAAAACGTGCACACGAGCTGTCTACTCGTTTTCTTCACTGCGCAGCCTGGCATTGGGATTGGTGACTCTGAGGGCCAGTTGGGCTGCTCTTTCCACGATGGCTTTGCGGTTCTAGGAGGAGACGTGGGCGATCTCAGCACAGTAAGACTGAGTGTGCATCAGCAGCACTTCCAGCAATTTGATCTTGGGGACCAGGAGCTTCCGGAAGCTGCTGGGCAGTGTGTGCTTTGTTTTCTTGTTGCTCCCGTAACCAGTGTTGGGCATTGCGATCTGGCCTTTGAATCTCCCCCACACCCTGTTGTCAATACCTCTGGGTTTCCACCATATCAGTCTGACTGGTCCCAGATGGACTTCTTGGTCCTCTTTTTGATGATCTTGGGTTTCACGAAGGGTCTGAGGGCAGCTACGATGGTGGGTAGGAGATGGCCACCACCTCCACAGGCAGTGCTGAAGAAGAGGAAATAATCCTTTTTTTTTTTTTTTTTTTAAAAAAAAAAAAAGGAGAGGAATGAATTTGTATGAGAAAACAAACACTGACCACCTCACCCCCCAAAATTAAAAAAAAAGAAAAAAAAAAAAACAGTACACAAAAAATAGCTTCTTATCACCTTGATTTGGGAGGAATAAAGACTAAACAAAGTCATGTACATTACCTTGTATCTTTTTAAAATGGTCATTGTGCTGGGGACATCATGGTGAGGCAACTAGACATACTTCTTACCTTTGAAGAGCTCACGGTTTGGCTAGAGGAGCCAGGCGACGATAGAATATGTCACGCACTGCCATTGCGATATGGAGGGTGAGAGCTTGAGTTTTGGAGATAAACTCAGGCTCAAACGTCAGTTCCTCCATTTAACCTCTCAGAGATTCTGCTCATGTGCAAAATGGAAAAATAAAATAACATCTACTTCAGAGGGTTGTTGTGGGGTTTACAAAAGAGAATGCATATAAGACAATTAGTACAGTGCTCAGCACATAGTAGGTCCTCAATAAATGTTTGCTATTGCCATTAATAAGACAACTGATGTCATCAATAGAAGTAGTAACTGTAGCAGCAGCAGCAGCAGTAGTAATAATAGTATGATGGGGGCCAGCCAGTGGCATGGTGGTTATGGTGCTGGACTCTCTAATGGTTGGCTGTGGTTCAAGTCCTGGACCTGGTAACTCTAAACCACACTGGACAAGTGTGTGAACGTGCCCAAAATCCCAAGAGGGGAATGGAGGAGAAGGGATTGCAGCTTGATCGTCCCTTCTGGTAAGGAGGTGATTTCTCACTTTCCCTCTCACCATCTCTTTTTCTCTGGTGAGTGCATGTGCCCTATGGCAAAAACTATAAAACTAAATAATAATAGTATGACGAAGGAAAAGCAAAACTTAAAATTTATAGTATGATGGGGGGAGGGTCTTGTTTAGATGGTGGGTCATGAAAGCTTCTCTGAGGAATCCCTAGAGGAAAGAAAACGAACCTAAGTCTCCAGAATTTACAAAAATCTTAGGGATGATTGGATTCCTCTGGTGTGTGGCAGGGATATTCCAGCTGAGCTTAACTAGCTCTCAGGGGCCAGGAGACCCCTGCTGACATCTGAGGCCATATTACAAAGCAGGGGACCCCTCCCCCACCACATTCAGCCTCTCCTGTCAGCAGGTGCAGCTGCCTGGCAGGAGCTAATGAAATGTTTACTGAAAAGATTAGCTTGTCAGTGGAGCCTGGACAGATGGCTATTGATCCTCTGCTTGTCTGTCATCCCTGTTCCATCTGAGAAAGGTGTAGGAGCAGGCTCTCTCTGACCCAGAGCTCAGGAGGGGGCCCAGGCCCAGGTACACATCCCCAGTGGCACACAGGACACAGGAAATGGTATTTGCCTGAGAGCATCTCTGAGACCTGTGGCTTGCTAAGAGAGGCCTCTGAGTCACTGGAAACCCCTGCTTCTGCTTCCTTGTATTGTTCAGCTGTGGTGGTTCAGCTGCGGAAAGAGCATTAAGAAACATCAGACTTGGGGCCAGCAGTTAGCGTAATGGCTTTGTCATTGGACTCCCATGTAGTCGACCACGGTTTGAGTCCCGGATCTGGGGACTTAAAACTCACACCGAGCGCGTGTGTGTGCGTGCCCAAGATCCCGAAAGGAGAATGGAGGAGAAGGGATTGCAGTGTGGCCATCCCCCCAGGGGCGGGGGGATTTTTCGCTTTCTGTCTCTCTTTCTCTCTCTCTCTGGCGAGTGCACGTGCCCTATAGCAAAAAAAAAAAAAAAATCTCAAAAAAAACCCCACATCAGACTTGAGTTCAAATCCTGCTTTCATTATTTGGTGGGTTTGGACTCAGTGAGACTCATTTTTCTCTCTATAAAATGAGAACAAATCAACTGTCGACCTTAAGGAGGAAGGCAGAGGCAAAGTAAGTAAAAGAAAAGCATTTATTTAAACCAAGATTACAATGATTGGCCGGGCACCAGGAAATCCAAGTTGCCCCAAATAACGTGTACTGAAGTCCTACAGACTTCAAGATGATTTTCTTTCTAAAGTTGCGAACAAGAGGGGGGTAAGGAGTTTTGTATGGCAATGACTGGCTAAGTTCTGATGTGGCGAACAGCATGATCTTATGATCACCTGGAGTTGCCCGCTTAGGATTAAACAAGCCTGGAGACAGTCTAGAAAGTCAAAGAGGTAGGTAGTTAGGCAATAAGGATGCTCATAGAACAAAAAGTCTAGAGGTCAGCAGGTGGCACAGTGGCTAAGGCACTGGATTCCCACGTGGCTGACTGCAGTTTGAGTCCTGGACCTAGCAGCTTGAAATTCATGTTTGGAGCATGTACATGCATGCCCAAAATCCTGAGAGGAGAATGAAGGAGAAGGGATTGCAATATATATATATATAGCCTAGGAACCATCTAAATCTATTTCAGATGCACATTTCTATGAAAGCTATAAAATGTGCTCAAGTTTTATTTCCTTATAGCATTGACTTAAACTGGAATCTTCTATTTGAGGGATCTATCAACTTCCTTAAAGTTCAGTGATGTAACACATTAGCATGACTGATTCCATTTTTATCTGACCCGGTGGGGCCTAGAGCAGGTGCTTAGCCCCAAACAGTGGCCTCCAATAATTTTTTTAAACAACTATTTATTTAATTTTATTTGTTATTATTTTTAATATTTGCTAGAGGGCATGTGTGCTCACCAGAGAGAGGGAAGAGAAAGAAAGAAAGCTGCCAGGTTTGGGACTCAAACAGCAGTCAGCCATGTAGGAGTCTAGTGCATTAGCCACCACACCACCTGCCAGCCCCCTTTCTGTAATTTTTATTTAACAATACTTAATTCATGGAAGTGCTACAAGACATAAACTAGGAAATGGATAGTGAAGGTTAAGGACTAACATTGTTGAGGTGATGTTTGTTTTCTTTTGTAAAAGGAGAACATGAAAGTCAAGATTCGAACTCTTGTATTAGACCCAGTCCAGGAATTTTTCTAATGTGTCTTACCAGTTCGTGGTCTCCAGGAGTCTGGCTTGTACAACATTCTAAAGAGCTTGAGGACCAGCAGTTAGCATAATGGCTATGTCACTGAACTCCCATGTAGTCGACTGCGGTTCGAGTCCCAGACCCAGTGACTTAGTGGCTAAGGCAATGCCCCCCCTGGAGTGGCTATGCCGGGTGCTTGTGTGTGCATTCCCAAAATCCTGAGAGGAGAATGGAGGAGAAGGGATTGTGGTATGGCCATCCCCCCTGGGGGGTGAGATCTCACTTTCTATTTCTCTGTCTCTCTCTGTCTTTCTGGTGAGCGCACCCACCCTATAGCAGAAACCTCTCCAAAAAAAAAAAAAAAGAGCTTTACTCTGAGGGCACAGCCATGCTGCTACAGGCTATGACTTGATACAACATGGATTCGGCCTGTAGGGTGGTAAAACTGGAATTTGTCCCAACTTCATAATGGCAGTGAGACTACGAAGCTCATTGGAGGCTGACTGTATGGGACTTAAAGATGGAGTGATCGGATATGAGAGGTAGAGGCGGGGAGGAATGCATATGGAGGTGGCACTTTCAATGAGTGGGAAGCCCTGGAGTAGAAGTAGTATAGGTAAAGATAATGCACTCTTTTTGTTTGGTTGGTTGCTTTGTTTTTAAATAATGACCTTATTTTTCACATGTGAGATACATGTAAGATATCATTTCCATGTGAGATATCCTCCAGGGGGTTGTATATGGCTCTGACGCTGAGGACTCAGATCTGGACTGAATCTCGAGATTCAGAAGTCATCGTTATCATCATCTCATTCTCCATGTCCTCATCATCAGTGTCTGATGATGGCAATGAAGCCACAGAGAGATTGAGCCTCCCCATAGAGAATGTAGGACACGAAAGAGAGAACCCAGCACAGAAATCCTGAGCGGACAGGCAGAAAGACGCCTGCGACACCAAGAGTGGTATCATGACAGCCCAGAGAAATGAGTTTCAGGAAGAAGGGAGGGAGTGGTCAATACAGACAATTCTACAAGAGGTTATTTCTTTTAAAATGACAAGAGAACATTACCTAAAGCATGTCTCTTAAACTTAATAGTAATGAGGTTATTTGGGGAAGGGTGTGTCGGTGAGACAACGGAGGGTGAAAGGTCACTATGGTGATTTGAGAGGGGGTGGGAGGTTAGAATACACAGCGTGTACTGTCCACTTGGAGAAGCTCCACCCCGAAGAAGAAGAGAGAAGGAGGGCTGGAGTGGTGGGTGCATGATGGAAAACAAGCTGTTTGAAGGTAAGCATTACTGGACAGTATCCTAATGAATGGGAAGGGCCCAGGACAGAGAGAGAGACAGGGTCAAGATGGAGGTAAGAGAGAGAAGGAACAAGGCCCCAAGGAGATGGGAGACTCAAAGCCCCACAGGGACACTCAGGCAACATCGACCTGGCTAAGCTATAGACCTCACACTCAAACAATGTTAGTCATAGGTCCTGCAGACAAGATACATAAGGCCCCACCTGATGAAGCTGTCCAACCAGGACATTATGGCAAGTCAGGAAGCTGTGGAACAGTGACTGTGAGGAATGAAGGAGAGCAAGCTGACCAGGGACACATAGAACAGCCAGGCTAGAGGTTAGGCCCAGTGGGAACTGGCGACCACGAGTGTACACAGGAAATGAAGAGCTGCAGAGTTCCAGCTGCTAAGGATAGAAGGGCAGGGCTTGGAGACTCAGGACAGGTTTGTTGAGTGAGAGTGGTGTCTACAAGGACCCTCCAATAGCTGGGCTGGGGAATGCAGGTGTGGTTCAGCCCAACTGCATACCTGGGAGCAGGCTTTAGGAGCAAGCCTACAAGACCATTTTATAGAAGGGGCAGCTCTGAGAGGGTGCACTCCTGCCTCCCCATCCCTACCCATCTCCTTAGAAGCCTCTTGCTTTTCACTTCTCAACTTCATACAAGTTGGTGAACCTCAATGTCTGGCATCAGGGAGACCAGAAGCTGCTGCCCCCACATTTCAAACTTGCCGACAGGCACATGAAAGTGGAGACAGACCAGGGCCAGGGAGGCCCCTGACTGCCAGCATTTGGCCCTATAATCCTGAACCATTCTTTTCTTTTTTCTCAGTCTTGGTTTCCCCACCTAGACAGTAAGATTACTTCCAAGAAATCTGTAAGGCTCTGGCCAGCGCAGACATTCTTCAAAATGAGGTTTATTTACGAGTGTTTTGTTTTGTTTTTATCATCTGAGCTGCTGTCAAGGAGGGTGGGGTGCAGAGCTGAGCTCAGAAACGCAGACAAGGAGTTAGCAGCAAGCTGTCTAAACAAGATCTGAATGGAAGCATTTCCCTGTTAATTAATGGCTGCTTTTGAGGTTATTAAGTTAGACTGGGTAGGTGTGTGGCCTTTCTTTCTACTGCCCTTCCAATTAACAGGCACTTTGCTTGGTAAATGTTAATTTAGAGTAATTGGGCGTGCAGATGAGGGGGGGGTGCAGGCAGAGGAAACAATGCTCCCTATGCTGTAGGTTAATTGCTAGTAAGTGTCCTCCCACAGCCCTGGTCCTGGATGATTAATGGCCTTGAAGTTATGGGCTGAAACCCCTGAGGGTCAGTAGGACTGTGGCAGGTTTAACTCCTCAGTGACCAGGAAAAGGACAGAAAAAGCCCAGTGGCTCCTACTGGCTTTATGAGCAAGAGATGTTGGGGTGTTTCCCTCACCTGGAAAACAGGAAGATGGGTCACTTCCAACTGGGATGTTCAGAAACCAAGGGTCAATCAAGATGCGGGGAAGAAAAGTTTCATTCTGCTGATAGAAGGAATCACTAACTGGAGCAATGATTATCCTGAGATATTACTATTTGGGGAAATAAAGTTGAATTCCAGAAACTTCCTGCACCTTCGCTAAGCCTCTGTTCATATTCAGGCCCTTTCAGCTAAGTCAGCCTGTGATGGTCAACTTGATGCATTGACTTAGCTAAGCTATAGTCCCCAGTTACTCAAACAATGCTAGTCTAGGTATGGTCATGAAGCTATTTTGTCCATGTCATTACTATCAGTTGACTTTGAGTACGGCCAGCCTAGATGGCCCAGGTGGGCCTGATTCAGTCAGTTTAAAGACTTTACGAGCAGAGCTGAGACTTCCCTGAAGAAGTTCTCCCTGTGGACTGCAGTTCAGATCCTGTCCCCAACTCCCAGCCTGCCTTTCCTGATGGCCTGCCCCTAGAGTTCAGACTCACCTAATAAGCCCACATAGTTATACCAGTCAGTTCCTTGCAATCAGTCTCTTCCTCCATATCTTCCACAGGGCTTAGTGGAGCTCTGACTGCTACCCAATCCAAAAGTCACTCAGGGCTGGAGGACAGCCTCTGAGCCACTCTTATTTCCCCTGACTGCGCATCCCAGGAACTCAAACGCAAATCAGGGGTAGCTCCCCTACCTCCCTGCTCTCAGAGTCCCAGGGTAAAACAGCAGCTGCTGCCCACTGACGTGAGAGCCTCCCAAGCCCAGCTGTCTTTGGGGCTAGGATTCTATCATCACCAGAGCAGTTTCTCCCCTGAAACCTTCCTCTCTGGAAAAGGTAATGACAGACAGATACATTTTTCTACTGAAGAAAAATAAATTATTATGATAGGCATAGGATGTAGTTACACATGGTTTATTGTGCAAAAGAAAGTGGAGAAGTATTTTTAATGTATTACTTAAAGAACTTCCAGGTTATAAAGGGGAAGAAAAATATTGGGTTATTAGAAAATAGATACCTTTTGCATAGGAAGAAGAAATATGTTCAGATTTACATAAAGAAACATTTGAATGATAAACTAACAAATAGGGTTAGCAATGGAGGTGTACTTTAATTCCATTTTTCCATGAACTTTTTAAAGTACCTCGTATATGTAATGTTATATTCCTGTATGTTTTATGTTTATGTGTATTTTATGTCTCACAAAATGCTTGAAAATTTTCATTCTCTTTTTACACTTCTGTAGTTTTGGAAATGTTTTAAAGAATGATAACTTGTGTAATTAAAAACATTTGAAAAATAGAATATTGTGTGAAGATATATCTAATTTTTAGCTTGCCTAAGGGACTTACTGCTTTTGGTAAGGCATGGAGTTAAACAGAGCAGAGAAGAACTACATTTTGTAGAATTCTTCATCTAAAACAAGATCGACCTCAACTGTTCTCTTACACAAAAACAAATGCCCACCCAAAAACCAAACACACTGAAAGATCAACACTGCCACCTATTGAGAGTTTGTTGGAGAACTGGCTGATCTTGGAAGGCCTTTGTTTTGATTTTTAAATAACATTACCTTTGAGACCCGCACAGACCCAAAGTCTGGGTTATCTTTCACTGGGCACAGGGATTACTAGCACTGTAAGAAATCAGAATTATACAGAGATGCTTGGGAAAGCATGAGCCACAGTCACAAAACAGTTCAATAGTGTGTGTCCAGCTAGTTAAGGGTCTACCCAAGGGGACATGGCCTCAGGTTTCTCAGTGCCTATGGCAAAGGCTTAGAGTGTGGGGCCCTAGAAGACACATGGGGAGTTATACAGTAACATATTTTATTCTGCTAAAAAGAATTTTTAAATAAGTGATATCTTCCAAAAATATTCCTGAAAACAGCGAATGCACCCTTAGTCACTGAAATGTGTTAACAGAGAAGCAATGCGATCCTCAAATCTGGAAGTGACAGTAACGAAGTCTGCATTTCTGAAGGATGTTAGATTGCATGGCCTCTGTATGCATGTTTGTGTTCAACAAAAAGCTTACTAAATCCTTCTGTGTACTAGATACTGTACAAGGCCCCTTATACCTAGAACCACAGACCCTGTTAGACTGGCTTCTAGAATGACTCACCCATAGTCAAGGCACCAAAGAGTCCAGGAAGAATTGTATATGTACCTGGAAAGCCATCTTGAGACGCTCAGTCTGTATTTGGCAAACACTGGAATTCTGTACTACACTTCAACATGCTCAGGACATATTCCTTAAAATTCCAGGTCCTGCAAATTTAACGAACCCAACTCTAGCTTCTTTAATTTTTTGAGACAGAGTCTTGTTATGTTGCCCAGGCCATCCTTGAACTTGCAATCCTCCTGCCTCCTTCCCAAGTAGCTAGGGTTATAGCAATGCACCACAGCACCTGGCTCTTCTGTTCTTTTTAAAAGTAAATGTTGACAATCTTGACAACGAAGAAGATCAAAACAGATCACATTTATTTCCTGGTTTCAAAAAGAGAAACAAAAAGACTGCATTATTAGGTTGTCAGGAAAGTCATGATGCATTTTTGCACAGAAAAATACACAACTTTCCTGACAACCTAATAGAATCACCAAATATTAGATTTGAAAAGACTTTCAAAATCCTCTGGTTCACTAAACTTAGACTGGTCTGAAATCTACAAACAAGAATTCTGATTGTTTTTAAGAGGATGGTACCAGAAAAGAAACATAAAAAGTCAGTAATAGTGGCCAGCAGATGGTGTAATGGTAACTTGCTAGACTCTCACATAGCTGACTGCAGTTCGAGTCCGGGACCTGGTGGCTTAAAATTCATGCCAAGCATGGGTGTACATACATGTGTGCCCAAAACCCCAGGAGGAGAATGGAGAAGGGATTGTTATGTCGACTCCCTTCTCCCTTGGGGAGGCGTGATTTCTTGCTTTCCACCTCTGTCTCTCAGCAAGCACACATGCCCTATAGCAAAAATCTCTCTCTCTCTCTCAAAAAAAAGAAAAAAGTATATACAGGAATTGTTATAGAGTCAATGCTCATAAATATTGAGTGTAGAAATATTCTTTTCACTTTAAATAATTCAAATTTAAAAGTCCCAAACTTACATCTTGCTAAAAGGTGCTGATTTGTGACTAAGGAGAGCCTTCCCCTCCCTTCTTTAAAGTGACATCAAGTATGAGAAAAATAAAAACTAATAAAAGAATGATGGAAATAATTGATGGAATAAATAATTAGAACAGCAAGTGGAAGGTCCAAGATTGGTGAAGCAGTAAGGACAAAAAGAACTGAGGGAGGGGCTGGGAGGTGGCGTGGTGGTTAAGGTGTGGGACTTCCATGTGGCCAACATGGTTCAAGTCCCAAACCTGGCAGCTTGAAAATAACGCTGTACACACACGTGTGTGCCCAAAATCCCGAAAGGAGAATGAAGAAGAGATTGTGACCATCCCACCCCGAGGGGATGATTTCTCACTTTCTCCCTCTCTGTCTCTTTCTCCAGCAAGTACATGTACCCTATGGAAAAAAAAAAAAAAAAAAAAGAAACAAGGAACCTGGAACCAGGACTGCCTCCATAAAGCTTGCAGCCTCCATCTGAGGATCCCAGGGTGAGAACTCTGTGTCCGTAAGGTAAATACCCAGCTCTGTAGCTGCATTCCGTCAGGTCAGTCCATCTTCGTGTGGGATGGCTGGACATTTATTCTTTCAACAAGCTCTTCTGGGGCCTGGTCTGAGTCAAGCTCTGGATTAAGAAAGAGGTTCCCAGAAAAGGGTCAGATATAGTTCCTGGTCACAGGGTGTTTCTATCTGGTTGCAGCAGCAGGCTTTGGAACCATCCAAGGACACAAAGGGATACAAGGGCTTGAGAGAAGTATGTGTTCAGTATGACATGGCACCGGAGCCGGTGTAGAGGGGTCATTCAGAAAGACTTCCTGAGAAGTGGAATCGTACTTCTGATGGAGCATCCCAAATATGCAAGGCTCCTGGAGGGATCCAGCAGTTAGCATCCAAACAATCACTGAACCTCTTTTGTTCACTCTTAGGGTAAATGCTGAGACAGGAAAAGGGTGGAAACCATGTGCTTCCTCGAAGGGGAAGAAAGAGACAGAGTCCCACAAATCTCTAAGGGGGTTAAGGTGAGCATGAAGTGCAATTAGAGGTTGAGCCAAGAGATTTGGAAAGACTGCAGAAGACCAATGACCTATCAACAGGCAGGATCAGAAACTGTGGTGGAGGAAAGGCCTTTTGAACCTTGGGCATGATTCAAATTTGCAAGGTAGAGGAGACAGGGACGTGCAGTTCCAAAAGAAAACGGAGCCTGAGAGGCAAGAGGTGGTGTATGGGGAACACGGCTGGCACATGGATTACGCCAGGTGGGAACAATGGTAGGTGAGTTGTTTTTCCTTTAAGAGATTTATTAAAGTATAATTTATACATTATAAAATCACCCATTGCATGTGTACAATGAGTTTAGTCAACCTACAGTTGTGCATCCATCACCAAAATCAAATTTCAGATCACACCCATCATCCCCCAAAGTTCTCTCATGCTTTACATTCTGCTTCTTTCACTTAGAGTAATAGTTTGTGGTTCATCCACGTTGCAACACGGATTACTAGTCCATAAACCATAAACTGCTGTATAATTACACCAACCTTTTTTTTTTTTGGTGTGTGTGTGTGTGTGTGTGTGTGTGTGTGTGTGTGGGGTGGGGTTTTTTACACAAGCTCTTTGTGTGTGAGGGATTTAGCACCCTGGGCTGTGCCCACTAGAATCCAGCTTTCTTTCTTTTTTTTTTTTAGTGTTGTTTTTTTTTTTTTTTTTTTGTGTGTGTGTGTGTGTGTGTGTGTGTGTGTGTGGCATGGTGTTTTAAACAAGGTCTTGCTGTGTATTCTCCTCCTGCCTCAACCTCTGATGTAGCTGGGACTACAGGCATGCAGCACCTGGCTTTTAGGGTGCTCTAGGAATCAGACCCCAGCATCTCATGTGCCTTCAGCCTGCCAAACAGTAACATCCGGCATGTATTACTGCAGATGGACCTAAACATACGTCTCCAAAAATCAATTCACTAGGTGGTGGGACATTTAGATTTTCTACAACTTTGTCTATTATGAATAATGCTATTACAAGCACTCACCTGCAAGTCTTTGTGTGGACGTACGTTTTCATTTTTCTTAGGTTAGGATTGCCAGATTTAGCAAATTAGCAGCACTAGGATATAGCCCATTTGGTCCTGGGATAGATAAAGTTTATTTGTTGCTGGATTCACTTTGCTAATATTGTTCTAAGGAGTTTTGCATCTACACAGGATAAAATATTTTAAATATAGTTTAAGGACATACCATAAATTTTGATAGGCTGTGCTTTAATTTGTATTCAGTTAAAATTATTTTCTAATTTCCCTCGTGTTTTCCTCAATAGATGGATCATCTAAAACTGTGTTAATTTACAAATATTTGGCAACTTGCAAAATGTGTCAACTTCTAATTTAATTTCAATGCAATTTGAGAGTATGCTTTCTATGAAATTTATCCTTTACTAAAGTCATTGATATTTGTCTTATGTCACAGCATATGGTCTTCCCTGGAGGGTGTTCCCAGTACATTTGTGGAAAAATGTGCACCCTGTTTGTGGGAGGGTGGTATTCTACAAATGTCAGGGCAAGTTGGCTGATGGCACTAAATATGTTACATGCTCAGTGATTTTCTGTTGAATTGTTCTATTAATTATTGATAGTGATATCTCCAAATATCCAATTGTCTATTTCTTTCAATTTGGTCATTTTTTTCCATCATGCATTTGAGTTCTGTTGGTATATACATATTTCTGTTAATTCTGATATATTGACCCTTTTAGTATTTGCAATATCCGTCTTTATTTCTAGTAATATTTTTGGTTTCTAAGCTCATTTAAACATTAACAAAGCCATTCCAGTTTTCTTAATGGAACAGTTTCCCATATTTTCAAGCTATTTGCCTCTGACCCTAAAGGGTGCCTCTGCGGGCATTATATGGTTGATTCTTGTTTCTTAATCCATCCTGACAATTCCCACTTTTTGATTCAAGTGTTCAGTCCCCTCACATTTAATGCACCTATCAGTATAGTTAGACTGCTAGCTGCCATTTCGCTACTGGTTTTCCAAATATCATTTTCTTCCCTCTTCCTCTTGCTGCCTTTTGTGTTAAATATTTTTAACGTACTATTCTCTCTCTTGATTTTTTTTCACTATATTTTATTGGTGTGACGTTTTAATGATTGCTCTAAGAACTATGATAATATAGTTCTATGGTAATATATAGCATATGATAATGTATTACTATGATAATAGAAAGCATCTCGGTTTGTCACAATCTTCCTCAAATTAAGACAAATGTAATTCTGATAAAAATAGCTTTGTCCCAGTAGAGCTTCCCTTTGCTACCCTCTTTGTGTTACTATATACATATGCATGTATGGTACAACCCAACAGTTCTGTCTGGGAATTACAGTCTTACACAATTGTATGCCATTTACAGAAGATATATACTTACTGTGGCAGGCAAATGCATCCCTAAGATTTCCATTCTCTAAAATCTAAGCAAACACTCATCTTGGCACTGCTGTGCAAGGATTTTGCAGATGAAACTGAGGGTACTAACAGGGAGATTGTCCTGGACTTTCAGATGGGTCCAATGTAATCAAAGGAGCCTTCCAAGGCAGAAGGGGAAAGCAGAAGAATCAGAGATGCAGTGCAGGAGAGAAGATGAGGCAGAGGGGAGCTGAGAAAGGAAGGGAGACAGAGATGCAGTGCAGGAGAGAAGATGAGGCTGAGGGGAGCTGAGAGAGGAAGGGAGACAGAGATGCAGTGCAGGAGAGATGAGGCAGAGGGGAGCTGAGAGAGGAAGGGTGGCAGAGATGCAACTCATTGTTGCTGCCTGTGAGGATGAAAGAGGGGACCACAAACCAAGGAATGTAAGCGGCTTCTCGAAACGATGATGCTGGTCAGTCAGCAAGGAAAAGGGGACCTCAGTCCTCCCACCACACAGAATTGACTGCTGCCAGCAACCTGAGTGAACTGGAAGCTGATTCATCCCAAGCCTCCAGAAAAGAATGCAGCTCAGGACACCTTGATTTTGACCTTTTAAAATCCAGAGCAGAGAACCGAGCCACATTATGCCAAACTTCTAAATGGCAGAAGTGCGAGCTCAGGGTGGGTGCTGTTTTAAGCTGGCATGTGTGCAGTAATGTTACGGCCGCAGTGCATCACAGTCATACTTAGCTACATGCTCCCCGATTCTGGTTCTCTTCATGTCACCCTATGGACTCAAGTTACCATTTGATGTTAGTATTTTCAGCCTGATGAATTTGAGTATTTCTTGTAGAGCAGATCCACAGGCATCAAGTTGTCCTGGTCTTCCTGACAGTGTCTGGAGCTTCCTGAAAGCATGGGAATTGCTCTTGAGCATCCCATCCCCCCGCTGTCCCTGAGTCAGAGATCCTAAGGAAGGTTACACCAAGCAGGTCAAGTAGGCTGTGTGTGGGCTGGGGGTGGGTAGGTTTATTTTTGGGCCAGATATCAGAATGTTGCATCCTCAGCTGCTAGGACTACAGGCACATACTACTGTGCCTGACCTTCAGAGTGGGCTGGGAATTGAACCCGGGGCCTCCTGTGTGACCTCAGCCTGCTAAGCTGCAGTATCCAGAGAGTACTACCATGGCTGGGCCCCAAGATTAGATTTAGGAGTATCAGACTTCCTGGGGACTACCCAGAGGGAATGGCAACTACCTCTGGGTTTATTTCTTCCAATGTGCCAGCCCTGAATTTGAGTCATAACCCCACGATGCTCAGCCATCTTGAGCAGGCTAAAAGAACTCAAGAGGGACAGGAATCACCTTCCCCGCTCTCTTGGGAGACCAACAGTCAGAAAGGACCTGAGCTGGCAGGGAATTCTGCTACAGCCTGTTCGTGCTCAGGCTGGGGTGCTTGAAGCTTCGTGAGCCTGAGACTGGGGTGACCACTGAGACTGGCTCTGGGGCCTGAGCAGCTGCTACTGGGGCAAAGTCATACAGCCTCCGAAACGCAACCACCAGAGGGTGTGCTGTGCTTCCTCTTCCGGGTCAGAGAAGCTCACAAGGTGGAAGGGTGGGTGAGGGAAAGGCGGCTTTCCCAAGCTTTGCACACAGAACTTACTCTCTGGCCTCACCTCTCTCAAACCCAGCTCACCTCTGCCATTCACAAAAGGACAGGGTTCCCAGGTTCCTGTCACTCTCATGTGCCCTCCTCCTTCAGACATCATCAGTTGGTTCCCAACCTTCCTCATTGCAAAAGTCAGGTGAGCTCATGCACATCAAAGCACCTGGACAAAAGGCAGACATTAGCTATTGCATGCACAGTCCTCTCTCATATCTGAAATTAAATCCCCAAGGCACACTTAATCCACTGTTCATGGAGTGCCCATATCTGTTCATTTGTGAACAGCCAGGACCACACATTTTCTTGGGGGTATTAGGAGCACCAAGCAGCAGTTCTAATTTTATTTTAGTGTTGATCCCATGTAATTTTTCTCTGTATGTTTAGATATGGTCTCACTGTCATGATCATCCTCTCTTGGCCTTCCCCCAAGCTGTTTTTCAAAAAGTTTATTTATTCCATGAGAGACACAGAGATGCACACACAGAAACAGCATCCCTAGTAGGGTCTCGACACTGCAATCTGCCCCACTGATGTACTGAGGGAGGTCTCCCAACATACACCAGTAACCTTGCTATATGAGTCATCTCACAGAATGTTGCGTTTTAGTGCTCGACCACCGTCCAGCCCCCTTACCTGGCTCTTTTTGAGACAAGGTCTTGCTATGTTGCCCGGGCCAGCCTTGAGCTTGTGATCCTCCTGCCTTAACCTTCCTGAGTTGTTGGGATTACAGGCACACACACCACCATGCCTGGTATTTAGGTCAGACTGGGAATCAAACCTGGGCCTCCCAGGTGGTCCCAGTCTACAGAGCACAGTACTCTAGCAGCCACGCCCCTCCCCTCCACAACACTGTAACACAACAAGAAAACCCTCATTAGATGTGGTCCCGGGACCTTTGACCTCCAAACTGTGAGCTGAATAAATCTTGAATTCTTAGAAATCATCCTGTTTCAGGTATTTTCTATTATTGGCAACATAACAGACTAGAATATGCCTCTATCTATAGCAAATACATTTTTTTGAAAGATTTTTGTTATAGGGTGCATGACTTGAACCATGGTCCACTATGTGGGAGTCTAGTGACATAACCATTATGCTATCTGCTGGTCCCCAGCAAATACATTTTATAATAACATGGCTCATTCCAATATACACACTTTATTTTAAAATATGCCACTGGTACTTGGGAAGAAAAAGTAATTTATTTGCATTGCTTCCACTTTCTACTGTAGTGTTAGGACTTAACATAAGCATCACTCTTCTATTTCCTATTTACAGTTCATTCAGAATATTACTACAAATACAATATACAATTTTTAAAAACTTATGGGGAAACGCAATTTTTGTCTTTCTCTCCTCTTTACAAGCTTTTCAAAATCATTTGACTTAAAAGAAAATTTATATGGACATTTTCTGTACATATCTGAAAGAGCAGAGATCACACCGATAAAACCTAAAGAACTTTGCACAAATACAATAAAATACAGAAAACAAAAAATACAGATGATGTTATTTGGGGTACAAATATAAACAACACAGTACCATTTGAGTAATTTAGTAACATAATACCCATCTTTTACAGAAATAAAACTGCAAACCTGGAGAATGCGCTGACAAATATTAAACATTATATACACAATGAGGTAAATGTACCTTGGTCTCTCGAGAGGTAATTTAAGTTTAAAGCAACTGACATTTTGAAGCATCTCCTTGACATATAAAGAAATATCAAACACCCCAAGCTATTGGCACGATGTGAAAAAGGGATATCAAAACACAGTTCATGATATTCAATTCACAAATCTTGTTAAAAAATAAAAGCAAATTCACTGAAATTCTTTTTAAGTTCTAAGAAACAGGCTGAATGTTATTAACCATATTTTTTAAAGTTTACATTTACGAATAAGATTGCATAATGAGATTGAAAAGGTGAACGTCCTGACAATCCTCACAACATCCATAGGAGTCCAGCATCCCTAGAGAGAGAAGGCCTGCAGGTATTCCAGCATTCCACATCAGACACAAGGAGCTGCAGGACATGTCCAGAGCTATTCGCAAGGGTCTCAAAATATTTCAACTGGAGTTTTCTGCTGAGCTGTAACAGAAGGTTATTTGAAATCTCCACCATTTGGAGCCACAATACTGCCACCGTCAAGAAACAAAAGTTGACTTACAATCATTCTTTCAGTGCAAGGATAAAAATAAGCTTCTGATATGATATGTCTATGACTGATCTTACTGTGCATTTAAATTAGCATTTTGCCATTCTGTTTCACAAAATCGTCTCTCACCTGACGGTTCTCAGACATAGAAGAAAACAGGTAACTCACACATGGACTGCAAAAAGGCCAAGCAACCACTTTCATTTTGTGATAACTGAAATGTGGAATTTTTGATGGCCATGGCACTGTACACCAACTCAAGGCACTTCTTGAGTACTAGCATTACAGCAGAATTATAGGCTTAGCTCCCCTGGCCTTGCACTGTCCTACAGGGCTCCACCTGGCCATTTGCTTCTGGACCACCCACCGACAGCTGCCACCTTGCTGCCATCCCACTCTTCATCCACAGCTAAGGCAAAGGCAGAGGGCAGCCAGCAGGAGCATCCCCAGCCTTAGCTGCTCAATCTCCAAACTGGAGATCCCTCCCTACCACATCCAATGACTCAAGTAAATGCAAGTACATCCCACATTTCCACCAACCATTTTACTGTAAGTCTCAAAAGCAGCTCTTCTGTCAGAATGCTGTGGGGAGGAGGCAAGGGTTTCTGAGTCAAGGACCAGTAAGGTAGCAGGTTGGGAGAAAAAGAGCTGAAAATAGGAAGAACCAAGGATGTCTATGTCCCACTAAATCATACTTCCCACAACCCCATTCTTCCAGGGTAACGTGCACAGGTAATGCGCCAGAAGGTATATTCTAGCCAAGTTGCATCTTGGAAGATGAGCATCTTAGGATAGGCGGTATAAACAAAGAATTGTGTTTCTAAAAGACAAAATCATTACTGAAATTTATCTGCAGTTATGGCCACAGTATTCACAATCCATCCCATCTTTTAAGTTACTCTCATTGTCAATATTATTAGCCAATTGAAGTTTATCAAACTGTCCCTGGCCAAAAAAGGAATAGTCCCAGTAATATGTAAACTCAATTTAGAACTAAATTCCAACACTTAAGAAAAAAAAAAAATCCCTGATTCATCAAAAGTACATTTTATCTGTTTAGGCAAGACTTGTAACTCAATCTTTGATTTAATAAAGAATATCTTCAGTGAAAGTTGATTACCTTATATAAAAGTGAGAAATCATGTATTACAACTTTAAATCAGACAACTTTTGGTATTTTCTTAAAATTATATAAAAATAGTTTTAGTGATAAAATGCATTGGTCCCCTGGATTTTATAAAGCAGATCTGGTAGGCTTAGAAATAGAAGAAAAAAAGGAAAGAAAGAAAGAAAGAAAGAAAGAAAGAAAGAAAGAAAGAAAGAAAGAAAGAAAGAGAAAGAGAGAAAGAGAGAAATAAGTACCTGATCATGAAACTAGATTATTAAACAGGTAATACAACACAACTATATAAACAAACCTTTCAAACTCATTCATTTGCTTTGATAAAATCATGGAAATGACAGAAAAACTCAAATTGGTAGTCAAAATATAACCTCTAAGCACATTTTCCCCATGTTTTTAAACACATAAAATTGACACTAAATTCCTATTTAATATATGTCATTCATTCTAAAATTACTTTGGTTTTAAGATCAAATAGTCTTCAAATTTATTCTATGTATACAAGATAAGACATTATCAGAATGCAACAAATTCAGTGAAAATGGCCTCTGTCTCTTTCTGACCAAAATTATACTTGGAAATGTTATTAGGACCCTTTTATTGGGGAATTGATAACACTATAAGGGCAAAGTCTTGCTTCACAGTTATGATCCTTTTTCCCTCTCAAAATAAGATCACAGTGATAAAAAGGACTTTGAGAACCGTAAAAGCCCTGTGAAGACTTTATCGTACTAGAAATAAAAACCACTTATTATAAGCTAGTTGCAACTTAATGTGAGAAGACCATGACAAATTTGCTTTAAACATTTAATTTGACTGAAAACATCTGTAAATGGAAAACCTATACTCAGAATGTCCTTTAGTTACCATCTCTCCCAAATATCAAGGGGGCACTGAATTCATTATGTAACTAGGTAAGTTAAGCAGTTGTAATATCTGCATAAATAAGGAAAGACTGAATTAAAAGCTGCCTTCCTCAAAGTGTAGTGAGACCTCAAAACCACACTAACTCTAACCTTAGGTACAGAGAATCCACTGAACATTTATCCTACAAAACAAAGGTGACTTTCTCACACACCTGTTATCTATTCAAATTATTAACTATTTTTGCCTTCCTAAATAAAGGCCTATTATTTATCATTAACCATATTCTAATTTTAAATGTAATTCATTTCTTAAAAAAATAACACTGTCTTTGATCAGAAAAAGAAAAAAAAATGGCTTATGGAATATCACACAGCTTTTCACAAGCAGCTAGACAAACTTTCCCTTTTAGAAAAATTAGTCTGTATGCTACGAACTTTAAATTATTAAAGTACTATTAGCATCTGGAGTGCCACTTGATTTTTTAAGTATACTTAGACAATACAATTAAAATGTAGAAAATTGATGTGAGATATTCAAACTTGACCATGATAACAATTTACTAATCAATGCCACTTCATTTCTTTAGTGGTTTAAATACATTTTGGTAAGAGAAAGGCATTTTCAAAATGGAATTGCGAATGACATACCACAAAAACCCTTCCAAAATACAAAACAGGAAAGTGCGGGCTACCCAGAAAAACTTTTTGAATTCAAACACTATAGCTTTTAACACAGAGACCCTAAGAAATTCTACTCATCTCCATTAGAACAACATAAGTGGCACTTACTGGTATAGTACAATCCCATTTTGAAGGCATGTAATGTTCTGAATGTGTGAAAGAACAATAATAGTATACAAAATACAATTGCATAAATTATGTTCCTCACTACTATATGAGGTCATTTTTTAGACTTAAGAGTTTTAAAAGTGTTAGCTTTAAGATCCTGAAAAATTGTTTAACAGTACATTCAAAGTCTGAATCAAAAGAACTCTTTAGTGGTTCAGAATCCTCTGAGAATGTACTAACCAGGAGTAAATTCCTTTCTTTAAAAGTAAGAAATGTTTCATGTAACTCAGCAATCCAGCTCCTTTGCCCTTACAGCTGATCTTCAGCATGGCAGAGTTACCTAAAGTTAAGACCAGCAATCAGTTTTTAAAAAAACAAGTTTTGTTAATAAAAAATAAAGGTAGACTACACAGCATTTTATAACTGTCCTGGGGAAGAAGCGTTCATAGTGCACAGAAAGGACCCACACAGCTGTTTCCTGGGTCCAAAGAAATCCTGGGAAGTTCTAAATTAACCTTAATACGCTGTTGCAAAAGGAAGCAATATCCTTTTGTTCCCTCTCAGTGAGGTAGAACAAGTGACCTCCCAAATTAAAACCCAGGAGCAGATATGAAGAAAAGCAGAGTTCAGGCAAAGCCACAGAATTACATTTTGATGCCCTCCTGTTGACTGAGCTGTGACAAAGTTTTCTTGATCCGCAAAGCTGTAAGCCTAGCCGCTCCATTGGCATACCAACATTCTCTCATAATCTTAGCCATGACTCTCAAGGCCTACAAGAGAATATAAGAAAAATAATTACTGTGTGCATCACTTTCCACTGATCTAGACTAAGAACCTTAACTACGTATCTCCTCTTTGGATGACATAAGTTATTTTGTTTCAGCATTATTTGAAATAGCACTAAGCAGAAATGTAGAAATGACTTAGTTTTCCTTCAATAGGGTACTAATGCCAACTGCTAGAAAAGCATACCAAGCACACCTGAAAAAGCTGAATCATAAACCAGAACAGGGAAAGGCAAAGGAGGAACCTGGCTCGCATTACAGCTCGCCCCAAACCAAGAATCAACCGCATGAAGTTTCTCCAGGGTAAAGTAGAGGAGAAAAATAGGATCAGCTCAAAGAACTAGAACCACATATCTGTCTCTCTCCAGTTTCACTCAGCTCAGTGACTGCCCTGCCTCAACCCCAGCAGAAAACAGGTTTGTATCTGAGAGAGTAAAACAGATTTCTAGCTTGAGGAACACAAGAGCAAAATTTCACACCAGAAGCATACTGAAGGCTAAGACTGTAAGCTTTCTCCCTAAACTATGGGTAGCAACATGTAATATCCTTTTGGGGATATATTTTTTAATTGACTTTTATTATTATTTTAAGTTTTGCTAGAGGCATGTGTACTTGCCAAAGACAAACAGAAAGAGAGAAAGAGAGGGAAAGTGAGAAAGTCACACACACCCCCACCACCACTGCCATGGGGAACAGTCATGCTGCGATCCCTTCTCTATCTTCTTCTCCATTTGGGATTTCTGGCCTGGTATGTTTCTTAAGCTGCAGCAGTCAGTCATATGGGATCCAGTTGCCTTAACCATTACACCACTGGCTGGCCTTTTTTGAGGACATGTTAAGAGACTGACATTAGTGGTTCCCCCAAGAAAGCAACCTAGGTTACATCTTTCTAAAGATCACAATCAATAAGCTCCATTTACCCACACACTTCCTATCAGCTTTCAGAACTTTTCTTACATATGAAGAGAGTGAGTCTGTTCATACATTCAAGGAAAGTAATGTAAAATGCAGAAGCTGAAACAGAAAAATGCAACTTGGAAAAAGAAGTTGTAGAGAGAGAAAAACATATCAAAAATCTATCATTAACACCCTCAATAACAGCAAATACTATTATCATTTGTAATAACTATTATGACAGTTCTTATTTTTGTTTGACTTTGCATTTTCTTTTCTTGGTATAGCCTCTTTACTCATTGTTGATCCCTCATTCCCAATGTTTCTTTCATTCTCTGGGTATTTCATATTACGTCCTTTTGTCAAATGTTTAGGGATAGAGTAAACATGCCTAATAATGAACAAGAGGACTATTCAGAGAACAAATGCTCCTAGAAATTAAAAATGAATGTATAAATGGGAAAACTCAGTAGCATTGGAAGTTAAAGCTAAAAAACCTCCTAGAAAGTAGCAGAGGGGAAGAAAAAGATGAATAGGAAAGAAAAGATAAGAAAATTACAGAGGTTCATCAGGTGACATAGCATTCAAGTAACTAGAGTTGAATAGAGAAAAGAGACAAACAGGAAGAAAATCACTAAAGAACACATTTCCTAAAAAATCAGTGTTTGTTTCCAGATAAAAAAGGAACCAATGCCAAGTACATATATATTCATTCAACACACATTTATCGAATACCTACCATACACCAGGTAGTCTTTTAGGTGCCAGAGAGGTAGCAGCGAACAAACAGATGAAATCTCTGACCTCATAGAGCTTACCTGCTAGAGCGCTAATGCATGTAGTAAATAAATTACTGTTAAATGCACGAACTCTCAGATAGTGGTAGATGCTAAGCAGAACAATAATTTAGAGAAGGAGACAAAATATATTAGGCAGGAGGGTGCCACTTTAAATACATAGAGAGGTAATGTCTCAGTGACAATGTACTATCTGAACAGAGACCAGAAAGGGAACAAATGATTACAAATGAATCAGGAAGACGTGGTCCAGAAAGGAGGACTCCACATAGAAGAAGGGCAAAGGGGGTCCCAGGATGAAAGCTGGACAGTGGCTCTGAGAGCGACCAGTCCGGACTGGAAGTAGTCAAAAGGCTATGGAAAATTCCCATTTGGCTATTCTATTGGTTTCATAGTCTTGATGCATTTCAACCATTCAGATATTTATAAAATCTTAGGAAAGTAGAAGACTGAATAAGTGGTAAGTTCACAGGAAACTAAGGAAAAATGAGAGCAATGGCACTAATTTAGAATGGCGTGATAGTAATCGCAAATTACATGTGCTCTTAGTGTTAATTAACTTTTCTTCATGCTTAAAAGCCATCTGCTTAATAATCTGCTCTAATTACTGAATAACTGTATAAATACTTTCAATTTGTACTTTATGTTATAGTATTCAGAACAAATTTTGAAAAGACAAAATCTAGTCCCATTTTCATTTGTTAAACTATATCACTTGCAAATTCTTTGAGCACGCTGAGATGTATTTCAAGTGGGCCTGGATATATGATTTTCTTTTATTTATTTTTGGTGCACTCGCCAGACAGACAAAGAAAGAGAAAGGGAGGGGAAGAAAGCACCCCTTCACCCCACACATAGAGCAGTCATGCCACAATCCCTTTCTCCATTTCCCTGCTCTGTTGGAATTCTGGGCATGCACATACATGTGCCCAGCATGTTTTTCAAGCTTCCAGGACCAGGATTTGAATCCTTAACCACTAGGCCACAGGGCTGGCCTGGATATGATCTTGTTGGAGATAGTGCACTCTCTTGATATCAACGGTTCTGCTGAGTCCTACATTATTTTACAATATAAAATTTAACTACTGAAGTGATCAGTTTTTAAAATTTTTTGTAAGCTATAAAACTTCAAATCTGGAAGGATATGACTTGTTTCACCAATATTATAACAGTAACAACTAGCAATTAAAGACAGGTTAGATAAAATCTGTCTCACAAATTCTTTAAATTTATAACTAAGGAAGCATTTCTAAAACTTTTTGTAAGAACTGAGGTTGAGAAACTTGAATACTACTATAAAGCATTTCCCCAAAATTCCTGGTTAATGATCATCCAGATAAATAAAACGAAAAATCTGAAGCATCTCTGCAATCATCTTATTCAAGTTTCTCATTTTACAAAGGGATGTTAAGGTCTAGGGGACTGAAGTGATTTGTCCAAAGTCAAACTCTGAAACAGTGGCCGGGTTGGTCTAGAAAACAGGTCTCCTGACTGCTGTCCAGTATTCGTTCACCATCTGGGCTGCCCTGGCTGCAGGGAGACACTCATTTACAAAGCAGGTGCCTTAATTCATTTGGCAGACCAAAACAACGTTCTGTCACATTCGTGGCCACTGTAAATGCTCTGCGGTCTTTTCAATGTGCTTAAAATTGAACATGAAAATCAAATTACTCTTTTCACTCATTAGTTTAACTACTATATAAAAAAAAAAAGAGAATTCTCATCTGTTTTCCTTACAGAAAAATAGCAAACTTCCATTTATGAAACAGAAGTTTTAGAAAATTGCCTAAAATCAAAAAGAAATACTCACTTCACAACTCTGCCATCTGTTTGGAATATTTGGCCTTAATTTCTGTTCACAAACAACTTTTCTCATTTCTTCAACTGATGGATCAGAAGGTACAAGATCATAATAAGGCAGCTGGTAGTCCTCATGAATTCCTATATTGGCAAAAAAAATAAAATTTTTTTTTTGAAGAATTTAATCAGCTGATGCCAAACCATGAGAAGGATTATCTACAAAGCCTATCTCAGTGGCCATTACTCCATTGGGCAAGTGGAACAGGGCTGAGAGCTTTCTCCATCTCATCCACATCTATTCCAACAACCTGTCTCCCTGAGTCAGTACTGGGCGAACACCTTAAAACTAATATTGCTATGGGATCAGCAAAACAACAAAAACAAACAATAAAAACTATTTTTCACAATGGTTAACTATGAGCTGTGATGACCAGACTGATATTTTCCCCTACAGCCCTTTTATATAGCAAATGAGGGTCCTTTCTGTGAGTGCACAGCCTCTCACTTGGCACAGGGACCCACACTGTCAGTCAGACATGATTCCTCAAGGCATGTGTGAGGTAAAAGCCCCTTCCCCTGCCTGCACCTGCCAGTTACGTGTCCTACGCCATCACACAGAGATAAAGTCTGCCCCTTGCTACCTCAAAACCATGTGACCGTAGATCTCAGTCAAGCCTGGGTTCCCAAGCTCAAAAGACTATTTCTTGAGTAAACACTGAAAAGTCAGGGACCAGCAGATGGCGTGGTGGGTTAAGGTGCTGGACACTCCCACATGGCTGACCAGGGTTCAAGTCCTGAATCTGGTGGCTTGCTTTCTCACTTCCTCTCTCTCACGCTCTCCCTCTGTCTCTCTCTGGTCAAATTAAAAAATAAATGAATGAATAAATAAAATAAATAATAAAAAAAGGTGCTTAAAAAAAAAAAACACTGAAAAGTGTTCATCTTGAAATGAAACCTAGACATTAGAACAAACTTAAAGAGGCAATCTAATGTAATTTTATTTGTATATATAATTTCTAACTCTCAAGCTGGAAAAAAACCCGCAATTGTGGGACCAGCAGATGGAGTAATGGTTACATTGCTGGACTCCCACATGACCAACCACAGTCTGAATCCCAGACCAGGTGTCTTGAAAATCATGCTGGGAGGGTGTGTGTTCATGCCTGTCCAAGATCCCAGGAGGAGAATGGAGGATCAGGGATTGTGTTGTGGTCACTCCCATGGAGTGTGTGTATATGTGTGTGTGTCTCACTTTCCCTCTCACTATCTCTGTCTCTCTCTCTCTGATGAACACAACATGTGCCCTAAGGCAAAAATCTCTCTCTCAAAAAAGAAAAAAAAAAACAAACCATAATAGGTTTGAACCAGGTATATGCTAGATCAGCTTCCTAACTGGCCTCTCAAGCAGCTGTCCATTCCTAAATACTATGCTCTAAGACACTGAGGAGCTGAGTTTCAATGCTCCCTAAGAATCAGATGAAAACAGGAAAGGAACACAGTAGGCTAAAGCTATGTACGTGCATGTCATGCCATCTCCCCTCCCAATGGGTTCTACCGTCCTTGTTTTCTCTGGCACTCTCAGCAACGGCCTATTTCAGATGCTGTATAATTTATACTATATAATTTATTCAATAAAATAAAGGGCGGCAATTCTTAAATTACTTCTGTGCATGACAAACTTTGGGGGGATGGGATAGCAATTTACCACCAATGGAACATCGTCGAGCAATTTCCCAGAACACTAAGCCCATTGCATAGATGTCGGCACGTTTGAAGGATTCAAAATGTTTCATATTTATAGAATCATCGAGAACTTCAGGGGCCATGTACCTAAAAAAGCAATTAACATTTTATTGAATGGTGGTCACATTATTTTTGAACTGTTTCATAAATTTGTTTTTACTCTTAAGAATTCAAAATAAGACTTTTCCCACCCTTTAGCATGGCTCTGCTGTTCTTTTTTTTTTGGAGAGGTTTTTACTACAGAGCATGTGTGCTTGCCAGAAAGACAGAAAGCAATAAATCACCCCCCATGAGGGGATAACCACACTGCAATCCCTTCTCCTCCATTCTCCTCTTGGGATTTTGGGCATTCACGCAAACATGCCCGGCGTGTATCCAAGCCACCGGGTCTGGGACTTGAACCACGGTTTACTACATGGGAGTCCAGTGACATAGCCATTACACCAATTCCTGGTCCTGGCTCTGCTGTTCTTAAAAATGATTCATACTTAGGGACTAGCAGTTAGCATAATGGCTATATCGCTGGACTCCCATGCAGTCGACCGTGGTTCGCGTCCTGGACCCGGTGGCTTAAAATTCATGCCGGGCAGGTGTGTGTGAGTGCCAAAGTTCCCAAGAGGAGAATGGAGGAGAAGGAATTACGGAGTGGCCATTCCCCCTGGGCGGGTGATTTCTCACTTTCTGTCTCTCTGTCTCTGTCTGTCTGGCGAGCGCACGCGCCCTGTAGCAAAAACTTCTCAAAAAAAAAAAAAAAAGAAGAAAAAAATTATTCAACTTACAAAAAATGTCCTAAAGTTTAGAGAGCAGAACGTGAAAACCCAGCCCCAAATGATAGCATATTAATGTTCTGATAAACATCCTTTCAGAATCTCTATCTTTATACAGATAGATATATACATATAATAACATATAACTGAGGTCCTATTAGACTTAGGAAAAATACCTAAAATCCACACTAGTTTACAAATCAGTGATGTCAATTAGATTCCACAAAATGCTAAAACAATGCTACCTGCCTTATGATCTTGGTTTCCAATGAAAGACACACATTAACAGCTGTGACCGTTACAAATGTCCTAATGTACCATGCTTGCTTTCACGTACAGCAAGCAGCTACATATTTTATTCTAGAAGGCTTCTCACTAAAACAGGATGAAAAAAGGGGCAGGATCATATGACAGGGACTAAAACCATAGATACAACAGAATGCCAGTCCTCATACTGATGATGCTATATTATCACTTGAAAAATCTACTAAGATTACATATAGGTTAGGCCCCACAGAAACCTATAGCAACCACTGTCAAGGAACCCTTAACTAGTCAAGAATTATGAGATTTCCCAATGAATTCAGAAACCCATATTCCACTAAGTGCAATTTAAATACTCTAAAATTGCTGGCTCTGTCCAAGGCCAAGGCAGATGTTTTTGAAGAAATGTGGTAACAGATGTGATAAGGGCTTTCAGTCAGAAAGGTCCAGGTTCAAATACCAGCTCTTCAGCTTACCATCCATGTGAAGTTGGCTACATTACTTAACCTCTGGCAGGTATTTTCTTCATCTGTGAATTAAAGGTAATGACTCCTACCTCATTAGGTTCTTTGGAGGACCCAAGGACTCCACAAATCCTACTGAGGATTTACCACACATTAAGCACTGTGATAAATGCTGGGAACACAGGCTGCTCTCAAGCAGCTAGCAAACCAGTGGGTATACAAACACACGGGCAGTTACAACATAACATGGTAAAAGGAGCCTCCGTGCTTCAAGTTCAGTGTGTTCTGAGAGTCCTTAGAAGGAACACTTATAGTCTTGAACATCAGAAAAGGATTCCTAGGAGGAGGAATTAGGGAAACAGCAGAGAATGCAACACATGCTCTGGGACATAGCACATGCAAAAATTCTAAAGAAGTGAAAACTGAAAATGTGAAAAAAAAAAAAAACACAAAAAAAACTGAGATAACTAAAGCATGACATTTCAAGAGGGCATTAAATGAGATGATATATGGAAAAGACCAGTTAAGATGATTGGCACATAGTAGGTATTCTATAAATGTTAGTTCCTATCGTTACTGTAATTAACACAACTAATGGTGATATTTTCTAGAAGGGCCACCTTTCATCGGCAGGCATCTTTTTAAATCATGAAACCTTGACTTCAAAGTAGGTAAAACTGATCTTCTACCTGTGGGCAAACTAATAATAACTGTAAACTTGAGTTTCAGAAAAGATATGTATACAACAAATGAGAAGGAGAAGAAAAATATGCTGCTTTCAGAAGATATTAAATGCTATTTATTCACAAGTATACCTTTTTGTTCCCACTCTATGGTTTGGAGCAATATCAATTGTATCTGTGGCTGAATCATGTCTCACTGCCAGTCCTAAGTCTGCAATACAGCAAGTTCCATTCTTCTTTACCAAGATATTCTTTGATCTCAAATCTCTATGTGCAATGGCTGGTTTTCCTAAAATAAATAAATAAATAAAATAATAAAATAAAAAATAAAAAAAAATAAACATCATTACTTAAAAGGTAATACTGATCACAACCGCTGCACTGAGATTTAAAGGCCTCCCCTCCTAGTGTCAAAGCATTTCAGCTTTTATTACCCACAACACCTAATCACTACCCAAAAGTTGCTGAAACTACATTTCTTTAAAGAAAATGGAGACAATACAATGCTCTAAATGATGATGTTCAAAATGTAACTATAACAATTCCAAGATGAGGGAGAACATATTTCGGTTTGCTATTTGGTGCCTTATGAGTTCAGGTATAAGAGCCTAGACACAGACTGATGTTCCAGCCAGGAGCCCAGTATGTAGGTTGCTTCCCTTTCCTATCAACTACAAGAGACTCAGTATTAACCTTAAATACTAACCATTAGAAAAAGTGCTATGAAAAATAATTATAGGCTGGGAACCAGCAGTTAGCGTAATGGCTATGTTGCTGGACTCCCACGTAGTCGACCGCAGTTCACGTCCCGGACCCGGTGGCTTAAAACTCACGCTGGGCGCTGTGCGTGCGTGCCCAAGATCCCAAGAGGGGAATGGAGGAGAAGGGATTGCGGTGTGACCATTCCCTCTGGGGGGGTGATTTCTCACTTTCTGTCTCTATGTCTCTCTCTGTCTGTTTGGCGAGTGCACGCACCCTATAGCAAAAATCTCTCCAAAAAATAATAATAATAATAATAATAATTATAGGCTTAGGCCAGCAGGTGGTGTGGAGGTTAAGATGGCTGGATGCCACATGGCCAACTTTGTGGTTTGAGTCCTGGACCCGATGGCTTGAAAAACATGCAGGGCACCTAAGTTTATGTGCCTAGAATTCCAAGAAGAAAATAAAAGAGAAGGGATTGCAGTGTGGCCATTCTCCAGGGCAGAGGGTGACTTTTTTTCACCTTCCCCTGTTTCTCCAACAAGCACACAGTCTATAACAAAAACATAAAAAGAAAAATAAAAAAGAAAAAGGCTCAATTTGGTGGCACAGCTGGTAGCTTCCAGCACTGCAGGAAGCCACATGGCCAACCATGGCTCAGAACCCCAGCTGGCGTGAACACATGCTAGGCACATGTGTGCACGCCTAAGATCTTGATGAGCTGGAGAGCCAGGGAAAGGGGATCTTGGCATGACAAGACTGTGTTGAGGGTGCTTTTCTCTCTCTCTCATATACGTGCATAGGCTCTCTATCATGAATAGAGTAAGAAATAAACTTAAAAAATAAGAATTACAATGTGGAAAACTTGGACCCTTCAAATACTGTAGGTAGGAATGGAAAATGGTTCAGGCACTTTGAAAAAAGTTTGGCAATTCCTCAAACCATTTATATATGATCCAGTAATTCAGTTCCTAGGTATATACCCAAGATAACTGAAAATATTTGTCCACATAAAAACTTGTGAATCAACATTCACTGCAACAGTATTCGTAAAAGCCCCAAAGTAGATACAACCCAAATATCCATCTGATGAACAGGCACATGAAATGTGAGGTATCCAAACACTGGATTATCACTCAGCCATAAAAAGGAAGGAAGTACTCATACATGCTGTACCATGGGTGATTCCTGAAAACATGCTAGATGAAAGAAGCCAGTCACAAAAGCCCACGCAACTGTATGAGTCCATCTATATGAAATGTCCAGAACAAGCAAATCGACAGAGACAGAAAATAGATTGGAGGAAAAAGAGGTGACTGCTATTAGCCACAGGATTTCTTTTCAGAGTTATGGAAATGTTCTAGGATTGTGGTGATGGTTGCAACCGTGAAAATTCTAAAAACCACTGAAGTGTATATATATATACCTTAACTAGAGGAATTGAATAATCTCTGACAGGGCTGGCTAAGACAGAGCACATGTGCAGTAGTGTGGGAGCAGAGACGTCTTCAGGCAGTGGGTAGACAATTGCCAGAGCAGTGAGGGATTCTGGCGCCTGTCTCCCACATAGCAGGAATACTGCAGCATAACAAAAATTTCCTGGGACCAGCAGTTAGCGTAATGGCTATGTCGCTAAACTCCCATGTAGTCGACTGTGGTTCAAGTACCGGACCCGGTGGCTTAAACTCACGCCAAGCGCGTATGCGTGCATGCCCAAGATCCCGAGAGGAGAATGAAGAAGGGATTGTGGCATGGTGATTTCTCGATTTCTGTCTATCTCTCTTTCCAGTGAACGCATGTGCCCTATAGCAAAAAACTCTTCAAAAGAAAAAAAAAAAATTCCTAACTAAAATCTAGTCTTTAATTTTCCAACTATAAAATTACCTCATGTAGTCTCCGTATCTCAGGTCAAATAAAATTATTAGATGAGCATATATTACATAGCACATTGGTGTTTACCGAACAGTTTCACATTTCATTCGATATTACACATAAAATACATCCTCTTGGACTTGAACTCGAAAACTAAGATCAAGCGCCAACTGAATGATACTTTTAAGAACTCACAAAAGTATCAGTGTTGTTATAATGATTAGAAAATCTCTACACAAATTCCCAGCTTCCTAACTCTGAGATTTTCAACAGAAAAATAAAATGCTCCCACCTAAAAAATTCATATTAAGTATCTAATTAGGCTGACTTCTATCTTCTGAATAGACATTAGATTCCTGTGAATTTAAAACTTAAATAATAAAACTGCTTTAGACCTACCTTGGGTACCAACAATCTCCATGTGAAGATGGGCAAGACCACTTGCTGTGGACAGAGCGAGTTTTATCATTCCTTCCACAGTAACCGTGTATCTGTTCAAGTAATCAAAGAGGGATCCATGCTCATGATAATCTGACACCAACCAGAGCTGAGTCCACGTACCATTGTCTGCAAAATAGAAGAACAATGTTCCAGAGGGTTATAGAACATTTACGACTTACTTACCCAAAAGTGATCACTTTTACTTTCCATACTGAAATAAGACACCACTTAAGTTTGTGTGCATTTTCTTGAATACTGGGTTTGTCTCATACTTTTACATACATATCCTTTGGACCCTCAGAATAAGCCCCCTGTTCTTGAGATAAGACAAGGATAATCAACCCACTTAAAAGACCAGCAGTCATGTTCAAAGATGCTAATTTTATTGTGCCCACACAGATAAGTAGCAGAGCCGGGACTCTTGGGTGCCTAGAAAAATACCTGGGTCAGTCCAGGTGCTCAGTGGCTGTTTCTGGAAGGAGAGAAGGAACAAAGGAGGGCACTGCAGAGGGAAGGAGGAGGATAAGAAGCGTGTGGAGCCCAGCATGGCCACAGGGAGAACGGAACAGTGTGGGAACACACTGAGTGAGCTTCAGTGAGAAATGACAAGTCCACAAAGATGCCAGACAAGTCCAAGATTATTACTACCTTAGAAAAACAAAAACAGTGGTAGCTCTGACACATGGAGAAGCTGAGATGAGAACTTAAGTATTAGGTGGAAAACAAGCTGAGAAAGCTGGGCCAGAACCCAATTTATACAAGATAATTTTGAACCTAAACTACTTGAAAAGGGGCTCTAAAGTTCCTTTGTAAGCCAGTAACACAAATTTGAACTGTGAATTCTTTTTCCCTTAAGTCTGTTTGTTTACTTTCTCTATGACCAAGAGAGTGAGGGAAAAGAGAGAGAACCCCCAACAGGGTCTTGACACCACTATCCACCCCCAGCTTCAGCCAGCCCTGTATCTTGGGCACATGCATACCCAAGATATTCAGAAGGGTCTCCAGACAGGAACACAAAACCTTCCCATTGCGTCATTGCGTAAGCCTCACAGAGTAACACTTTAACACTGTGCCACCATCAGTCCCTGAAATGCTGTTTCCCAATGGACTTAGGATAACAACGCTGGCTAGACTCCTAGGAAAGAGTAAGCCTATCCACCAGAGTTTGAACTGAGATTTAGTATTTCATTATCATGAAATAAAAAGCATCACAACATTAGGAGACAGCACAATTCAGTAACAGAACACTTGGAATCCTTCTGACCTGGATTGGAATCCAGAGCCTGGCTGTTACTGACTGTGTGACCTCACACAAGTGTCATAACCACTGAGCCTGCTTGTTCTTTTATACAATAAGAATAACAGCTTACTCTGTAACACAATCAAGAAGATTTAAAAAACAGAATACTAGATTCTTTTTTTTTTTTAAAGTATAGTGACTGGCACGTGGGAATCTAAAAAATGACTTTTTTTTCTTTTCC
>NW_006198387.1:361755-382727 GCF_000334495.1 Tupaia belangeri chinensis | reverse complement strand
TACTACTCATAAAACAAACAAAACCCCCAAATCAATATAAAACAGCTTCTATTTGGAAGGTTTTTACTTAAAAAAGGTAACTCTGATTAGAAGACTAAGGAAGGAGATGGGAACTCTTCAGAGACTGGAGGGGTTTTCTGGGAACTTTCAAAAGGACTTAAGAGATTCATGATACTACTCCTATGTTACCTTACTTTTCATAAACTTTATAAACTGATTCTGTCAAGCATACCTTTTTTTATCCTTAATATAGGTATATCACTAACTTATCTGCATGCCTATTAACCATGCCTGAATTCTGAAAAGCTTACAAATCTAAGAAACAAAAAAGAATACAGGCAGAAGGAAGAAAAGGGAGATTTTCTGAAATAATTAACCAGAAAGGCAAGAGGAAGGTCATGAAAGAGGCCGTGCATACAAAGAACTGTCTGAGTGGAACTAACTACGCCAGCAGGGTGAAGATAAAGGAAAAAGAACTCAAGGCAGAAGGCTACATTCTGAGCAAACTGGACAAAGAGAGGAGGAGGTAGGGAAGAGCCAGCAGGGTCAGCCAGTTCCCATGGTGACCACCAGATGACAGCACCAGCCTGGCTGCTGCTAGAACAAACCGGACTAGGAAGCTCAGGGCACAGCAGCACCAGCATTCTGTGACCCTGTGCCTGCTACTTGGAACACGCCTAACACACGCACCGAGCAGGCCGAAGCTTTCAGATGCAGATCTGAGAGTCGCCACCGTGGCTGACTATGAAACTATAAATGTGGACAGGTTCATTAAGAGAACAAGCACTACCTGTAGAATTGGAGCCTTCATAAGAATCAGTAAAAAGAGTAAGAATTGGAGAAAATAAAGACAACTACTAAAAAACAAGAATAAAAAAAGGAAGTATAGGGTCACAGAATGTAATAAAGAAAAGGTTTTTAGAGTAGAGAAAGGAGCTAAAGGGTGTCAAACACAGAAGAAGGTAAGAACTAAGGATTCGGTCATGATTACTCTTTCTATTTATTTGGCTGTTTTGTAAGTTATACAATATGGAACTGTTAGAAGCCATGATCACTGCTGCCTGCATGCACCACACCATCACCATCCCTGTTCACAATCACTGGATACCTCCCGACGTGATAAAACAATATAAACGAACACCTCTATATTTGGGGGAAACCAAGAGAACCCCAATGAGATTCAGCCTTTAAATCTAATTATCAAATTTTCAGAAAACATAGAGTTCAAAAGGAAGATACTATGAGAATTTAATTAGCAAAATCCACAATGTTATAAGCCCTATAGGGCAAATAATTTAGTTTCTTAAACAAATAAACTGCAAAAAGAAAGAAAAAAGGTAGAGGGGGAACTTAAAGATTTGAAGGGAATGGGACCAGCAGTTAGAGTAATGGCTATGTCGCTGGACTCCCATGTAGTCACCATGGCTCGACATCTGGTCCCAGGGGAAACTCACTGTGCATGTGCATGCGTGCCCAAGATCCCAAGAGGAAAATAGAGGAGAAGGGACTGCGGCGTGGCCATCCCCCCTGGGAGGTGATTTCTCGCTTTCTGTCTCTCTGTCTCTTTCCAGCGAGTGCATGCGCCCTATAGCAAAAACCTCTCAAAAAAAAAAAAAAAGATTGAAGGAAAATAAAGAAAAATATCAACTAAACGCAATGTGGAATTTAGGATCCTAATTTTTTTTTTTTTTAAATAGACAGTTGCAGAAATTTGAACGTAACTGGGTACTTGATGACATTTTATAAACTGGTAAGAGTAGTGTGGCTATTTCATTAAAAAAGACTTCTTCATCATTTAAGACCCAAGTTGAAAATGTCTATAGGTGAAAAGGTACATTATCTAGAACTGGCTTCAGAGAATCTGGTCAGGAGCACAGTAGGTGGGATCAGAGTTCAATTATGATTGGCAGGACACCGACGGCTGTTCAAGCTGCATGGTGGGGAATCACTATACTGTTCTCTATTTTTTTAATATTGGAAATTTCCTACAAATAAAAGTTTAAAAACTAACAAGCAGTGCATACTGCTGTAAATAAATTTTAAAATAGAAGCAAAAAGAAAAAAATCACAAAAACCAGCCACAATCATCAAGTAAGATGAAATATATTTACATTTTGAAGATTTCTTTTAAAGAGAGAGATTTTTTTGCTATGGGCATGTGGGCTTTCTGGAGAGACAGAGAAAGAGAGAAAAAAAGCGAGAAATCGCCTCCCCCATCCCCCAGCAGGGATGACCCCGTTGCAGTCCCTTCTCTTCCATTCTCTTCTCGGGATCCTGAGCATGCACGCACATGCATGGCCAGTGTAAGTTTTAAGCCACCGGATTTTGGACTCGATCCGTAGTCGACTATGTGGGAGTCCAGCGACATAACCATTACATCATCTGCTGGTCCCAACATTTGGAAGAAATATTAGCAGAAGAAAATGGAAAGAAAGAGAAGAAAAAAATGACTCAAGTCTTCCCAAACTAAAAAAAAAAAAAAAAAAGAGAGAGAGATAAAAATCATTGCCCTTCATAGCTTAATTATTTTTTGAAGAATAATTTTCAAAGTAAATTTTCTTGCTATAGGGCGCGTGCGCTCGCCAGACAGACAGAGAGAGACATAGAGACAGAAAGCGAGAAATCACCCTCCAGAGGGGATGGTCACGCTGCAATCCCTTCTCCTCCATTCTCCTCTCGGGATCCTGGGCACGCACGCACACGCGCCCGGCATGAGTAAAAGAGCATTTTCTTAAAAAATAGGAAAGGATATAGATCCTGAACTTCAACTGTGAAATATTGTTTTCATGGACTTACTAATATTTTTTTTTTTGAGAGGTTTTTCACTATAGGGCGTGTGCGCTTGCCAGACAGACAGAGAGAGACATAGAGACAGAAAGCGAGAAATCACCCTCCAGAGGGGATGGTCACGCTGCAATCCCTTCTCCTCCATTCTCCTCTTGGGATCTTGGGCACACACGCACACGCGCCCAGCGTGGGTTTTAAGCTACCGGGTCCGGGATGCGAACCGCGGTCGACTACGTGGGAGTCCAGCGACATAGCCATTACGCTAACTGCTGATTCCCTGTTTTCATGGACTTAAAATGAAGATTTTCTACTGAGACTTCCCCCTCCACACTCATTTCTAGTGGGTTGTGTTTCTTGTCTCCTTTTCTCCATTTCCCTCTGTCTCTCTCTGTCTCACTGTTTTTCATTTTTTTAATTTTCATTTTTTTTTTTAAGAAAGTATTCTCAGGGCTCTCAAGTCCCTTCTTTATTGAGCTAATTGCACCTTTCCCAATTCTATTTAGGAAAGGCACAAATCCAGGCCCATCTTCACATGGATTCCGAACTTTAGCTATGAAATAAAAGCGCATTATGCAGTTTTCAGTTTTTACTTTTTAAAATTAAGATCTAAAGTTTTTAAATTATCTTTTTTCTTCTTTTTATTTTAGGTTTTCCTCTTCTTTCCTCTTCTCTAATTCTTTTCCTTTTTCTTTATCTTTACTCATTGGCTTCTCAGCTCCTACACACTAAATATCTAGACAGGCCCAGGTGAACAGGATCTAAACATCTGAATATGATTAGGGTCAGAATATTCCTCTATTCCCACTGATTCTGATGCACAAAGAATGAAAACAGAAAGGAAGAGAGATTACAGATCACCTCCTCCTGCACGCCTCTGAACACTCAGATTGAACTTCAAGAATTAGAGAGAAACGCACCATCCATCAGATGACTAGAAATCACTGCAGGGTCACAAGAAATATGGAAAAACAAGAAAATACCTCTCTTTCGATGAAAAATAATAACTCCTCTTCATCCTCAGTACGATGAAATTCATGGAAATGTCAGATAAAGAACTTAGAATTTTCATGGTGACAAAATTCACAGAAATGGAAAAGAAGAGAGACAATGAACTGCAGAAGAGGCAGGGGAAAGAAGCTGACGAGCTCCAAGAGGTGAGGAAATTCTTACAAGATCTAAAAGAGGAAATTCACACTATAAAAAAAGAATCAAATGGACTTGTCAGAGATGAAGACTTTAATACAGGAAGTCAAAACCTCCATTGAAAGTATTAAAAGCAGACTAGATCATACTGAAAATCAAATCTCAGATGCAGAAGACAGAATTGCTGGCCTAGAAAAATCTACCATGAAGACTGAGAAAATTGTCTCCCAAAATGAGAATAATATATGAGGAACACTAGATACTATCAAGCGTCCAAACATCTGGATAACTGGTATCCCAGAGGGGGGAGAGACTCATAAGGTCATTAACAATCTATTCCATGAAATCCTGGAAGAAAACTTTCCAAACCTACACAGGCATTCAAAGATCCAGTCCCAAAAAACACAAAGGACCCTCCAATAAAATCAACTCAAGATCTCCTCCAAGACACATTATAGCCAGATTGACCAAAACCATAGACAAAGATAAGAAACTAAGACTGGCAAAAGAGAAACATCAAGTTACCTACAAAGGATATCCCATTAGGCTGACAGTGAATCTCTCATCAGAAACAACGCAAGTGAGGAAGAATGGGAAAATATATTCAAAGTGTTAAGGGAAAAGCCATTTCAACCAAGAATATTGTACCTAGCCAGATTATCCTTCATATGGGAAGAAAAGACAAGAACATTCTCAGATAACAAAATCTGAAAGAATTTACCAGCACCAGACCAGATCTCCAAGAAGTTCTGCAGGGAGTGCTATACCAGGAAAATTAAATACAGTCACAAAGAAATAAGAGTTCGAAAACTAAGAAAATGGCCAGCTTAATCATGGGGACAAGTATGGAGTTGAATATTATATCCCAGAATATTATTGGGAAGACTGGACCACAATAGAAGATAGATTAAGTACATGAGACTGAACTGGTGAAATAGAATTTTATGACTTTTGACTAAAACATTACTGATTTTCTTCTAGGCTTTGTTTTCTAGTTTTAAGGATTTTTCTCCTGTCTTGAGCTGCTGATAGGTTCGTGTACCTACTACTTGAACAGAATCCCAACTTATTTCCTGGCTTTAAGTTTCAAGCATAGTTCCTTAGCATGTCTTTGATTTATTAAAGCTAAAACTGCTTTTCATGAAATATAGCAAAAAAATACATAATTAATGACTGAAGTAAGCTAAACAGCATCAGCTAGGTACTACCGTATAGTATATTCATTCTACCCAGAATTTCATGCCTAAAGTCAGAAATGTATTCATAGATATGTATCTATCACCTGAGCTTGCTATTGAAAATAGTTAGACTATTTAAGAAATTTTGTGAATCAACAAGATGTAGGAGGAAAAAGGAATAGAAAATAACTGGAAAATTAAGCCACCATGCAGTATATATTCTGGATGGGAAATCACATTTTGTATGCTGTGACAATGCTCAGTGAATGAATGTAAATTAATTAATTAAAAACAAAAAAAATGTAAATAAATAAATAAAATAGGAAAGTTAGGAAATTCATTTGATTCAAGAGAGGATAAGCATTGAGTTGTAACAAAAGTCTCTAACAAAGCTGTGAATGTAGGAATTTTGAGCATATATCTGTTAACTAAGGCCAAGAAAGTTGACAAAGACAGTGTATAAGGTCGCTGCTCATTGTGCCTCTTTGCTGACAAATTCCTGGCTTGTTCGGCATTTAATCTGATCCCTGGGCCTCAGGTGCCTGCACTACAGAGCAAAACAGTGTCCACATGGTTACCCCTGACAAGGAAGGGGGTGTTCTAAAGAAAGTATTTCCCCACTTAATTGAGTTTACTTAAAAGATTAACCTACTTAGCCCCTGGCAACTCAGAACACAGAATACATTGAAAAGTTATTTTCACTCTCCCCATAAATAAGGTCTATACTAAAATATCATTCTGGTCAGGCAGAGATGAAAAAGAAAAAAATCTGAGTCCCACCCAACATCAAAATTTTGGGCAACCAGTGTATGCATTTTTTTCTTGCCAGAGGGCAAATGTGTATGCCAGAGAGAAGAGATGGAAAAAGTAAAGCACGCCTTGAAGGGGCCTGGTCACATTGTGATCCTTCTCCATTCCTCCTTCAGGATTATGGGCACACATGTACACACATCTGACATGTTTTGGGGGCTACCAGTGCTGGGATTCCAACCACAGCTGGCTATGGGATCCGGCTCCCTTCACACAGCACTTAACCCTGTGCTACAGGACTAGTCTTTTTATTTATTTATTTATTTTCGAGAGCTTTTTTTTTCCTATAGGGCGTGTGCACTCACCAGAAAAACAGAGAGACAGAAAGTGATAAATCATCCACCAGGGGGGATGGCTACGCTGCAAATCCCTTCTCCTCTATTTACCTCTTGGGATCTTGGGCATGCACGTACATGCTCCTGGAGTGAGTTTAAGCCATCAGGTCCCAGACTCAAACCACAGTCGACTACATGGGAGTTCAACGACATAGCCATTACGCCATCTGCTGGTCTCACAGGACTGGCCTTACACATTGCTTTCCACACTATGACTACATTCAGAATGAAAATAACAAAAGTATGTGGTTCTTTAAAATAGCTCTTTTACATTTTATAAAACAATCAGAAACATGTTGTCAAGAGCCAAGAAAATCTTTAAGAAGTTTCTGTTTCCAAAGGTTTCTTATATATTTTATTTTATTTAATGAGTCTAATCTATATAATGAATATCTACTTCTCATTAAATTTGACCTTTAGTAGTCATATCCATAGAAAGGCTTAGATAGATTTTGTTATACTCAACACAAGGAAAAGCAAATGTTACAAACCTTTATTGTCTGCTGCTATAAATCCCAGGATGTTTTCATGACGTAACATTACAGTTTGATAAATCTCTGCCTCACGGAACCATGAACGTTCTTCTCTAGAGGAGAATATCTTAACAGCAACTTCTTCTCCCCGCCACTTTCCCCTCCAGACTTCTCCAAATCTTCCTTTGCCAATGCTTTCTTGTAACACAATAGTTCTTGCAATTGTTCTCTGAACAAGCAGTGGTAAACCTAAAGATAAAAATAAATACTATTTAATAAATCAACACCACACATTTCAAACAGCATGACAGGTACTAAAGAGTGACCCAGGAAGGTATTTCCTTAAGCTCTACTTTTAAGGAATTTATGATCTCACTGGGAAGATACAGACTACATTGGCCAAAAAAAAAAAAAAAAAAAAAAAAAGTCAATAGAAAAAAGAACAGTAAGATAATAAATACAATAAAAGTATCCAGAAAATATTAGCTAAAGGGTCAAGGTAGGCTTTGTGAACTGAATTTCACTGTCTTTTGTAAAAGAGATAGAACCAAAGGAGAAGATAAGGAAGTAAGGTGGGTTAGAGAGGAGAAATACACATGGAAAGATGGAAGGAAATGAATGATAGGTTTAGGGAAACAACTTGGGTAAGAGAATGTATAGAGCAGTGAAAGAGAAAGTAAGCTTCTACCAGAAGGTCAAGAGTACGGATACTCGAGATGACCAAGAAGAGCTGTGGGTAAAAGATTTTTGAAAAATTTCTTGGGGCCAGCAGGTGGTATGGAAGTTAAGGTGACTGGATCTCACTTTGTGATTTGAGTCCTGGACCCTGCAACTTGAAAATCACACCAAAATCACACCTAAAATTAGCAAAAGCCCAAGAAGAGAATGAAGGAGAGGAAACTGTGGTGTGGCCCTCCCCCTGGGGAGTGCTTTCCTATTTTCTTTCTGTGTGTCTCTCTGGGGTTCTTGCTTCCCCTCACTCTACCGCCTGCAAAGCAGTTAGCAGTCTGATTATAAACTATTTCTATGGTTTTAAGGAAACTGCTAATTAAAATAGATGTGTGAGAAATTCTTATTTAACTCAAGGCACTCTTTTGTACTATACTAATCAATTTTCAACTACATTGTTCAATGTAAATACTAATTAATAAAGTTTTCTTAAGGCCTCGTATAGGGTCATACCATGTACCTACAAAGTATATTTAATAGTTAACTTTAGGACACTAATCTGAAAGTTAAAAAAGAAGGAAAAGGAAATCATAAATGGGAAGTCTGACAATAACTGATAGGTTCAGGATGTTTTCATGACATAACCTTAGTTTGGTAAATCTCTGCCCACGGAACCATGAACGTTCTTCTCTAGAGGAGACTATGTTAACAGCAACTTCTTCTCCCTGCCAGATTGATCATATTATCTATAATGGGCTATCATAACCCACATAAGAACCTGAGCATTTTTAAAAAGTAACAATTTTCTTCTGAAGACAAAAATAAGCAGACCTATTTCAGATCTCTATGTTCTCTGCTTTATTCAATTCTGTAATTAAAAAAAATTCAGTAGAGGTCCCACAGGAAGTGTGCTGTACTTCCTCATGGCCAGCTGTAGTTCAACTCCCAGACCTGATGGCTTAATCACACCAGGCGTGTGTGCAAGCATGCCCAAAATCCCAGGAGGAAAATAGAGGAAAAGGGATTGTGGTGTGGCTATTCCCCCGGGGGGTGATTTCTCACTTTCCCTCTCTCTACCTTTCATGTCTCTCTCTGGCAAGTGCACACACCCTATGGCAAAAACCTTAAAAAAAAAATTCAGTAGGGAACCAAGGTCCCAGAAGCTTTACAGGCAGTGAACAAAAGAAATAACCCTGAACATTATGCAAATATTACAACTGATCATAAGCATGCATAAGATACAATGATATTGGCCTGAGAGCCACTCTTTCAAAAACTGGCACGTGTGCACATGTGCATGTTCACACATGATGTAACTACAGCTCAAATACTGGCACATGTACAACCTGTGGTTTAAATTACTGTGACAGTACAGGGGTTAGGGTACCTCCCATGTTGTAACTGCCAGAACACAGGTCTTCATTGTCTTCCGTTAAGTTCCCAAGCTAACGGACAGTCCTGGAGGGGCTAGCAGATAGCATAGAGGTTAAGGCATTGGACTCCCAACATAGTTCACCACAGTTCGAGTTCCAGACCTGGTGGCTTGAGAATCACACTGGATGTACATGCATGCATGCTCAAAATCCCAAGAGGAGAATGGAGAAGCTACTGCAATGTGGCTATCCCCCTTGGAGGTTGATTTCTCACCTTCCCTCACTCTGTCTCCCATCTCTTTCTGGTAAGCAAATATATTCTTTTTCAGAAATCAATAGCCATCCACACAGCCATTCCTTTAAATTGTTTAGGTGAGCTTGTTTCTCTGAGGCCTGGTACAATAACAAGTGATACGAACTACTCTGATTTCCCTGGTTTTAAATCTGGCAACGAGAGAACAAGTCTGAATGATTCATTCCAAATTACCTATAGTCACTCTGGTTTTCTGTGACTTTGGTCTTTGTCTATCATAGTTTTAGACCAGAACAGCTTCTAGAATGAGCAAAATCTACTTTTTGGAACTATGTGCACTAACTCTGAATCAATGGAAAAATCCCAGGCAAGTCCTAAAATAACCCCTTCCACTACTTCTGCCCAAGGACCATCACACCTTCAGCACTAAGGCTGTGCCACCTCAGTTCAAGCTCTCTTTAACTCCCTCCCACAACAGTCTCAGGAGTCTGTAAGATCACCTCTGGAGGCCTGGGCTCCAATGCAAGTCTACATGTGTCCGAGTAGTCAAGGACAAAACTCCCATTTACTGACCACACATGGCCAAATTCTATAGAAGACTTTAGGTCATGAAATCAGTTTCCTCATACTGAAGTAAATATATACCAATACATACCAATATAAACTTATATAAACCAATATCAACTTATTTCCTTAAAGTAAATAGACATTTGTTGCTATATATATTTTCCATCATTAGGTATAGCTTGGAGCTTTCCTAATCATAACTTCTGTACTAATGTTCCCTTAACATCACTTAATTGTGATATTTGCATTATATATGTTTTCTCTCTTTTTTTTTTTAAAGAGAGATTTTTGCTCTAGGGTATATGTGCTTTCCAGAGAGATAGCAAGAAGACAAAAAGGCAGAAAAACAAAGCAAGCAAACACCCCTCGGAGAAACGGCTACACTGAAATTCCTTCTCCATTCTCCTTTTGGGATTTTGGGTATGCACGCACACATGCTCAGTGTGAAACTTAAGCTGCTGGCTCTGGGACTCAAACCGTGTTGACTACATGGGAGTTCAGTGACGTAACCATTATACCATCTGACATAACCATTATGCATGAATTTAACCCATGCTTGAAACTAATCTATACTTTTCAAAGAATAGTCTATTTCCTCTAAAAGCCCTAACAAACCACTTCAAATGTTGTTATCAACAGTTACCTGTTGATATCATATTTTTGACTAGAAAAGCGAAATCCAAAGGATGATATGGTTAAACCAACATCACAGAGCCAATCACTGACAAAGTCTACACTGGAATCTATCAATAGATTTATTGATTCCTACTCAACTATCAAATTCTAAAACCACAGCAGGGTAAGGGTGTTCCTCTCTAAGTATCCTTCCAAACCACATCCAAAAAGTAGCAAAAGTTCCCCCTTCCATTTAAGCATGAAACATCATTATGTATGCCAAAATCCACCCTGGGAAGATTCTTTTTTTTTTACTTGCTTTCTTTTTTTTAAACATTTATTTATTTATTTTTCTTTATTTACATTCATTCACTGTACATCATTATAGCATACAAAATGAGATTTTTCTATTCACAGTACACTGTATATTAGCTCAATCAAGCACATCAACATATGTGTTATTGTCAACACATAATTTTCCATTTCTTGTTTTCTGTATATTTTGCCTTTTTTCCCATCCTTGATTCCCTATCTCACCCTCTGCCATCTCCCACCCAATTCTTGAAATTAGTCTCCTTCTGATCCCACAAAATTCAATAGAACTAAGAAAAGCAAACAGAACTGAGAAACACAAGCCACGGATCCACAAAGCTATATTAAATAACAAGGTGGTTAGACTATTTTCTGAAGTGAGAAAATGACTAAGAATTCATTAGTTGGGGTGGGGGGGACTAGGCCTGAGCTAAAGACAGAAATTTCACATCATGTATAAAAAGCAAATAACTTTCACAATTCTAAATACATTTGTCATGCCTGCTTTCAAATACAGAAATAAAGCTGCTAAACAATCCTGAATTGAATAAGTAGTTGCAAATCAATGAAACATCTTTGAACTTTAGCCTCATCTATATGAGAATAATGGTCCTGATCTTCTTTTCTACCTCATGGTGATGAGAAGCAAGTGACATTACATAAGTGAGAATGCTTTGAAATTTATACATCTGTAGAGCTGACTTGCTGTTTTGTTTCAATAGTAACAGTTTCAATTTGTTGGTATCAAACCTGCCACAGTCAGATATAGACCAAGCTTAAAGATCATTAGAAGGCTCAAACCTTAAATGCTGTTCATGTTTTTCCAAGTTTTGAGAACTAATAAGATAAACACCATATTTATTTATTTATTTATTTATTTATTTATTTATTTATTTATTTTGAGCGATTTTTTTCTATAGGACGAGTGCATTTGCCAGAAATACAGAGAGAAACAGAGAAATAGAAAGCAAGAATTCACCCTCCAGGGAAGATGGCTAAGCTGCAATCCCTTCTCCTCCATTCTCGTCATGAAATCCTCGACACAGATGCAAACTTGCCAGACAGAGTTTGAGCCACTGGACCCAGGACTCAAACTATGGTCGGCTACATGGGACTCCAGTGACATAGCCATTATGCCAATGCTGCTCATCACAGTTAATTTTTAAAAAGCATTTATTTATTATCTATTTGTTGTGATTTTCAGGTTGCTGGGTCCAGGACTTGAACCGCAGTTGGCCACGTGGGAGTCCAACTCCTCAACCACCATGCCACCCTGCTGGCCCCACCACAGCTAATTTTAAGTAAACTTATTAGGAAAAAAGATAAACAATTACATTACCTGATCCAGAACCCGATGTTGTCATATCATAAATCAAATCTTTTAACGTAGTACCCTCTGAGATAAAAGGGCGATCTAATGAAGGATCCTCTTCATTTGGCACTCGATGGTGAATGACAGTGCGGTTATGGCAGATATAGACCATCAACATGAGTGAGATGCAGACGAAGCAGACTGGTCCAGCAATGACAGCTGCCAGTTCCACGGGACCAAGGCCAGGTGTCGGCTTTACTGAAAAAGGGCCTCAAGTGAAATAAACATCAACAACAGAAATACTGTAAGTGGCACCCCCATTCTCCTAATCCTCCACATTTCCTACAGTTGGCCACTGCCACCACCTGATCACAGAACCTCATTACTGCAGCTCATTGGGCTCAAACTCAGAACAAAGGAATCATCCAGTCTTCTCCCATTCGCCTTCCTTTTATAATCTGTCAGCATCCACTTACTCTTCCTGTATTCTGCAGCCATAATCTAAATCACAAGGCCAGCTATCAGCATCACCCTAGGACCTCCCATCTATAACCTCAAATCACTAATAAAGAAACCAATAATCTGGAACAACTCCCATTAACATCTTCTTAAAAGTGGTTTTTAAAGTACTTTCAGCTTGGCTTATTATTCCAAGGTCCATGTGTGCTTATAAGCAGAAAAAAAATGTACACATGGAGAAAAGCAAAAAGTAAAAACAAAACAAAACAAAACCACTGTCTCATCACCCCAAAACAATTCATATTTTGTGTGTGTGTATCATTCCAACAAAATTTTTTTCTGAGAGATTTTTGCTATAGGGCGTATGTGTTCACCGGAGAGACAGAAAGTGAGAAATCACCTCCCAAAGAGGATGGCCACGCTGCAATCCATTCTCCTCTACTCTCCTCCCGGCATTTTAGGCACCCATGCACATGTGCCCAGCATGAGTTTCAAGCCGCTGAGTCTGGGACTCGAACCAAAGTCGGCCATGTAGCAGTCCAATGCCTCCACGTGGGAGTCCTATGTTACCTGCTGACCCACTCTTCGCCAATTTTTTTCAAGTAAAACTTTATCTTTTGCTTTTTTAAAGTTTGCAAGATATGTACTTTCTAATGTATTTTATCCACCTGGACTTTTAATTCCAGATCTTTCATTTTCTTATAATCTCTTTTAATAATTAACATTTTATGTTTCTTCAGAACTACATCTCCACAAAGATTTTGATATTCACTCTAAGTTTTGCTGCTTCTCTGCTCACCACCATTTCTTCTGTATTGCATCTTAATCATTCTTGAGTTCTGCATTTGGACTGATATCTTCTATAGAACCCTTTTACTAGTCGTTTCTTTACAAGAAGAGTACGTGAGTCCTCATACACTGATTATCTAAAGAGGGCTACTACCTTTATATATATAAAAAAATCTTGGCTAAATTATTTGAAGAATTTTGGGTGACAACCTAGAGTGTTCCATTGTCCTTTGTTTCCTTTTTTAAAAATAGATTTTTGCTATAGGGTGTGTGTGTGTGCTCGCCAGAGAAAGAGAGAAACAGACAGAAAGTGAGAAACCACTCCCCCTCCTCCCCAAGGGGGATAGCCATGTTGTAATCCCTTCTCCATTTTCCCCTCGGGATTTTGGGCACATACACACAGGCGCCAGGCCTGAGACTCAAACCATGGCCAACTACTTGGGAGTCCAGCAATGTAACCATTATGCCATCTGCTGGTCCCTGTCCTTTGATCCTTTTTTTTTTTTTTTTTTTGGGGGGGTTTTTGTTATGGTGGTCGGAGAGAGAGACAGAGAGATAGAAAGCAGGAAATCACCCCCCAGGGGGGATGGCCACGCCGCAATCCCTTCTCCTCCATTCTCCTCTCGGGATCTTGGGCACGTACGCACACGCACCCGGCGTGAGTTTAAGCCACCGGGTCCGGGACTCGAACCGCGGTCGACTATGTGGGAGTCCAGCGACATAGCCATTACGCTAACTGCTGGTCCCCTTTGATCCTTTTTTTAAAGAATTATTTTATTTAACTTTATTTATTCCTTTTAATTTGGCCAGAGTTAGAGAGAAGGAGAATGTGAGAAAACAAGTCACCAGGGTCCAGCCTGTCCTTTGATTCTTAAAAGAGCAGAAAATCTTGCTTTTTTTTTCCCCTTTTACAAGTAATAGGTCTTTACGTGCATTAAATACTTAGACAATCTTTTTTTTTTTTTTTCATAAAATCACTATTTTTACTACATGTCTTTGGGTATGTTTTATTTAATTAATTTTACCTAATTTTCTTCTCTCTTCTGTTTGCTCTCATGTCTTTTTCTGGGATTCTAATAATAAGCATTTTGGATCACCCAGATCTGTCCTCTGTCTCCCTTAATTTGCTCACCAACCATCTTCTTCCCTGAACTGTAACACCATTTCTCAAGCTTCAGATTTACAACACCCAGTCTGCCATTTCATTTTCAATACTACATTTTAAAAACTATGTATCAAGTAAGATTTTCATTAGAAAGCAACCTTAACCACTATGAAATGTTCTCATTTCCTAACAAACAACTGAAAACAGACCTTGGACTATCTGAAAGGTCTTCCCTGGCGAGTGGTAAGCCTATTTCATAGGATGATGTCTGCTCTAACTTATCCAGTTCAGTCCACTTCTTATGAACCATTGATTCTTTTCATTTGATAATTTTTTTTTGCTGTTTGCTTATCATCTGGAAATGAGTCCTACGTTCGTTTAAAATCAGAAATGAAGAAGTCATAATCTGTTCAGCTATTTTAAGCTTAAATCATAGAAATGGGAAATTACAGAATTATATTTTTTTGCCATATAAAACTGTAGATGTCTACATAAAAGTCACAAAGAAATTATATTCTGACAGAACCTTACCATGGAGCAGGGTGGGGTGGGGGGCCCTGCTATCATGCTGTAGTGGAGGGCTGCCTCCCTACTGTAACCAGTAGGACCACCTTCTTCCTCTGAGCTACAGCAGTGCTTCCACAGCATGAGGCCTGGACCTACTCTGAGCAGAAAGTGAGTATAAGATCCCCCCCTCTGTATACTGCAACCAGATGCTTCCTGAAGGAGAAATGAAGTTCGTTCCTGTAACTGAACCTCACCACTAGCCCTTCAGTCTCAGGTATAGGTGAGATTCTGCAAGGGGTCCTTTCACTTCTTTCTTGTACGGTTTAGCCGACTGACTATTTTGGTATCATCTGTGCTATAAACTCGAAGTTCCTTGTAAGTGTTGAGATGTGGGTGGCATTCTTCCATTAATTCCTCTAGCATTAATATAGGTTCCCTGATTTTTATACTCCTTTGATTATTACAGTAGGATTTGAGGACTGTAGTAACTAGGTGGAGGGTCATTACATGAGCACATATATTTAACATGTGTTCAGACATCCATCTTAAAATAGAACCTTAAAATTAATCCACTCCTGGGAACCAGCAGTTAGCGTAATGGCTATGTCGCTGGACTCCCACGTAGTCGACCGCGGTTCGTGTCCCGGACCCGGTGGCTTAAAACTCACGCTGGGCGCGTGTGCGTGCGTGCCCAAGATCCTGAGAGGAGAATGGAGGAGAAGGGATTGCGGCATGACCATCCCCCCTGGGGGGTGATTTCTCGCTTTCTGTCTCTATGTCTCTCTCTGTCTGTCTGGCGAGCGCACGCACCCTACAGTGAAAATCTCTCCAAAAAAAAAAAAAAAATTAATCCACTCCTGGCCCAGGCACACACAGGAGTGGAGGGGCACAGGACAGTGCTACTTGGCAGGCTCAGGCCACATGGGAGGCCTAGGTTCAATTCACTGCCTACCCTAAAGCCAGGAGTAGTGGTGGATACCTACAGTCCAAACTACTTGGGAGGCTGAGGCAGGAGGATCAAGACATAGTGAAATCTTTAAAAAAAAATTTTCTAAGAGTTTTTGAAAGTTTCCAATTGCTGGCTCTGCCAAGACATTTTAAAATATAAACTTTTTGGTGAAGGACCAAACGATCTAGAAATCATATATAATTAATTTACGTAGAGATATTAAAAATGAAAACTGACTGTTTAGCACTGCTCTCAATTCTTTCCCATTAAAAAGGCTTTGGATCGCTTTAAAAGGAAGGAACACTGTACAAGGAGGAAGGACAAAACTGTCCACTCTGAAAACCCACTGTTACTGGGACTTGGTCAGAATTCCTTTTTAAGAGGCTACTCTTTTAAACATAACAGACCTCAGAGAAAGTCTATCCTTTCTCAAATAACACACACCCAGGAGACAGGATCTTGCCCATTCATATCACTCTCCAGCTATGGACAAGTTACTCCCAATCTCCAAACCAAACAAGTTGGGCTAGAGGATTTCTACGATCCCTTCTAGTTTTAAATTTTTAGTCAGCACCTAAAAGCTTTTCTTGTATCTAGAAAGAAAAATCTATACAACTTACCAGTAGTTGGGAGGTCTATTTTATTGCAATGGTCCTTATCACAGCAATACGTTGTGGTAACAGACCCAGTTCTTGAAGAGGGTGCACACAGAAATGGCCTGTCTCGAGGAATTAGGTCGATTTCAGCTATACACATGCTATTGTGTATAACTTTGTCTGTGGTCTCAGTAACAGAGACAAAACAGAGTCCATCTGTCACACAAGTAAAATTGTCTTTTGTACAGAGGTGGCAGAAACACTGCAATGCTGAAAAAAGAACAAGATTCCATTAGAGAAAAAAAAAACCTCAAGGCTAACAGTTTGAGATCATCCAATATTCACTCTAATACCAGCAAGTCCTCAATGAGTGAGCTCTGTTCCTAAGACTGGGTCATTAAGTGAATTGGTTGATAAGTAAGTAACTTAAAGGCAGATGTCTACAGTGTGTTGTGGCACAAGGTATGTATTTTTCAATAGATATTCCATAATGCCGCACTAAAATAATGTAATCCTATCCACATAAAAAGCATACATTAGATAAGTGTCAGAAAGCAACAAGACGCACAACACAATAATATAAACCTGGTGCCACTATTTTTATTTATTCTGAATACTACTATGGTGCATAATAAACTACAAATTTATAAACAGAATATGTAGTTTTACATACAAATGTTTGGAAACACTTCATTTAGGGAATACTAACCAACCTCAGAAACAAGACAAAGACTGAGAAAGGATGCATGAGACGCACACAGACTGAGTCGGGGGTTTCCCCATCCTGGAGAACTGGTTCCAAGTCAGAGCAGTCATTAAACAGGTTGGTCATGAAGGAGGAGTGGCTGTTACACATTCTTGATCCTATAATAACCATATGATTTCTTTTTTTTTTTCTTTTTTTGGAGAGGTTTCTGTTATAGGGCGCATGTGCTCACCAGACAGACAGAGAGAGACAGAGAGATAGAAAGCGAGAAATCACCCCCCACAGGGGGGATGGCCACGCCGCAATCCCTTCTCCTCCATTCTCCTCTCGGGATCCTGGGCACGCACACACACGCGCCCTGCGTGAGTTTAAGCCACTGGGTCCAGGACTCGAACCGCGGCCGACTATGTGGGAGTCCAGCGACATAGCCATTACGCTAACTGCCGGTCCCTATAACCATATGATTTCTATGCATTGTTCAAAAAACAAAACTTGTCATTGCTCTTACAGGTTCCAAAATTTGTTGAAAATTATACATACGCTGAAGCCCAAGGAAATACACAGAAAGTTGGGAAAGTCATGATGCATTTTTGCATAGAAAAACGCATCGTGACTTTTCTGGGAACCTAATAGTAATCCCTCTAATCTCTGGTTTCAGTTACCTATGGTCAACCACAGTCCCAAAATAGGTACATACAGTAAGACAACTGAGAAAGAAACCACAGACACATAACTTTTATTATGGTATATTGTTATAATTATTCCATTTTATAATTAGTTATGTTGTTAATCTCTTAATATGCCTAATTTATAAATTAAACTTTATCATAGGTATGCACATACAGGAAAAACACAGTGTATATATGTGTATTTATAGGGTTCAGTACTAAGTGTAGTTTCAGATCCACTGGGTATCTTGGAACTTGTCCTGTTATCAATAAAGGGGGACTTGTCTAGTAAAATCAGGACATAGATTTTTTTTCTTGAAACAATTTTTTCTAATTTGTCATAGGGCATGTGCACTCATCAGAGAGAGAAGAGGAAAGTGAGATGGCCGTGAGGATGGCCGTGTTGCAATCCCTTCTCTCCATTTTCCTCTTGGGATTTTGGGCATACATGCACAAGTGCCCAGTAGGTTTTTCAAGTTGCCAGATTGAAATTTGTATCATACAATCAGCCACGTGGGATCCAGACACCTTAGCTGATATGTCATGAACTGGCCCCTTAAAAATGTATTGCTTCTAGAAGAAAAAAAAAATTAACATGCAGTTTTATTGAGGCAAAGGCAACAATTTGTCCTTCAACTTGAAACAAGTTGCATTTAATTTTTAAATGTTTATACTTTTTCTCAACACCCCCAAACTATGCATGTATTCACAGACTCCCTCATTGGAGGCAATGTGTGAAAACACTACCACCACTTACTGTAGGTTGGAAATGTTATTTGAGTGATTTGTGATAAGGAAATAATGAAAACAAATTTGTATAGAGTCAGACAACATCTATTCTCATTGGTGTAAACCCCAAAAAAGAACATGCCTTCTACGACTGAGGTACTTCCCCAGTAAAGCCAAGCAGACTACGTCAGTAACAAAACAAACGAGCTGCAACCGTGCAGGTAATCTAGCTACAAAAACGACAGGACAAACACCATGTCTTGATCTTTACAGCTCAACTCTAGGAGTGACCTTGTCAGAGAAGTCTCTTAATTATCACCAACATCTTCCCATATACACAGATACATATGTCCTTGACTACGTTCTCCAGTGAGGTTAAGTGCTCCCCAATGCACACAATGCTTATCAGAATTGCTATTTTTGTTTTCTCTTCCCTATGAAAATGTAAGCTCCTTGAGGCCAGAGAGTTTTATCAATCCCTTCTGTAAACCTGCCATCTACCACTACTCCTGATACATGGCAGTATTTGAAAAATGCTTTTGAATGAATGGATAGAATGGGCATTTACATCTCACCGTGATCTCACGAAGCTGCAAAGCACAGCCATGTACCTAAGTCCGGTCACACTTGCAAGTTTTTTGTTTTGTTTTGTTTTGGTTTTTTTTTCAGAGGTTTTTGCTATAGGGCGTGTGCGCTCGCCACAAAGACAGGAAGAGACAGAGAGACAGAAAGCGAGAAATCACCCCCCAGGGGGGATGGCCATGCCACAATCCCTTCTCCTCCATTCTCCTCTCAGGATCTTGGGCACACACACGCGTGCGCCTGGCGTGAGTTTAAACCACCGGGTCTGGGACTCAAATCACGGTCAGCTACATGGGAATTCAGCGACATAGCCACTACGCTAACTGCTGGTTCCCAACACAAGTTTTCATTGGCAAGGGGAAAGGAAGAGTCCAGATACATGGCACAGCCATCTGTGATGAGACCAGGGAAGTCCACTATATCTACAAAAGGAATAACTGGGCAGACCACCAGGCCAGAGGAAAACTAAGTTCCTGAACAGCTAGCATGCTGTACAGAAAAGGGCTCAGTGGGTCAGATTTGCTCAATCCCTATACATTCCCAAGAAAGGCCTATTTTCAGGGCTGGCCTTGGCTGGTTCCTGGTACATGAGCTCTGGGCCTTTGGAATATTTTCCCTGATAAGAATAATCACAGTTTGGGACCAGCAGGTGGCATGGTGGTTAGGGTGCTGGACACTCCCACATGGTCAACCATGGTTCAAGTCCTGGACCTGGTGGCTTGTTTTCTCACTTTCTCTCTCTCTCTCTGGTCAAGTTAAAAATAAATAAATGAATAAATAAAATTTAAAAAAAAGAACAGTCACAGTTTATGCTGTACAAAAGTTCATAGCCAGCGTGGACAACATAGCAAGACCCTGTGTGTAAGAGCCAGGTGTGTTGGTGCACACCTCTAGTCCTAGTAACTCAAGAGACTGAGGCAGGATAGTGACATAGCAAGACTGTCTCAAAACACCACACACACACACACACATACACACACACACACATATATATACATATACACACACATAAATATATGTATACACACATATATATGTATACACACACACACATATATGTATATATATAAGAGACACCTCATAATCTATTTAAAGACTATCTTAAAAGATAGTAGTTATTCATGATGATGTCATCATTATAGGTTCCCTGGGTATAATTTCCTAAGGAGGGATCTTGGTCCAAGAATTAGTGGACTAGCTTCAGGGATGCATAAACAGGTCTGACCATCTAAATTTTCAAAGAAAAGGTCTATACCTTTCAACAGAACCCACAAAAAAGATTAAAATCACCACCATATAGGAGTTATCATTGTTTTTCTTGAACCTTTACTCATGATTTAGCTGTTTAATCCATATTTTCTAAGCAGTACCTTTACTAGTTACTCTATCTGAAGCTTAGTACATGGCCCTTGTACAGCTCTAATGACAAGTGAAGGAAAACATTTCAAGAGAGTGTGACTGATAACTGCTCCGTAAGAAATATCACATGGCCTTTTGGCTCCCTGAGTAGCACCATGGCAGTTGGCAAGAATAAGTGCCTTAAGAAAGGCGGAAAAAAGGGAGCCAAGAAGAAAGTGGTTGATCCATTTTCTAAAAAAGATTGGTATGACGTGAAAGCACCTGCAATGTTCAACATAAGAAATATTGGGAAGACACTGGTTACCAGGACTCAAGGAACCAAAATCGCGTCCGACGGCCTTAAGGGCCATGTGTTTGAAGTGAGCCTTGCAGATCTGCAGAATGACGAAGTCGCACTTAGGTAATTCAAGCTAATTACTGAGGATATTCAGGGCAAAAACTGCCTGACTAACTTCCATGGCATGGATCTCACCCGTGACAAAATGTGTTCCCTGGTCAAAAAATGGCAGACCATGATTGAAGCTCATGTTGATGTCAAGACTACCGATGGTTATTTGCTTCGTCTCTTCTGTGTTGGGCTTGCTAAAAAAACGCAACAATCAGATACGGAAGACCTCTTATGCCCAGCATCAGCAGGTCCGCCAAATCTGGAAGAAGATGATGGAAATCATGACCCAGGAGGTGCAGACAAATGAC
>NW_006198387.1:360280-361390 GCF_000334495.1 Tupaia belangeri chinensis | reverse complement strand
TTTGCCTGTTTGGGTTTTTTTTAAAAATTGAAAAAAAAAAAAAAAAAAAAAAAAAGATTTGTCACATGAATACTTTCCCAGCTCTAAGATCATGATCCTTTTGTGTAAGACAAAGACTAAGCGGTTGGGCTAAGAGTGAAGACTTTCCCTGGGGACCCCATTTACCTCTCACGTTACAAATGCTACCTAGGGCCATACATTTATCATCATTATGAAAACTGTGTTTTTCATGACCTCATTCTTCATACACACACACACACACACACACACACACACACACACACACACTAGTTTAAGCCTACCCTCCCATCTGCCTCTCATCTTTTAAGACCCTATTCAAACAAGATCTTTTCTATAATGTGCCTTTTGTTTGTTTTGAGAGATTTTTGCTATAGGACACGTGCACTCACCAGAGAGATAGAATCAGAGAGATAGACAAAAGAAATCACCCCCACAGTGGGGATGGCCACGTGGCAGTCCCTTCTCTTCCATTCTCCTCTTGAGATCTGGGGCACTCATGCGCATGCACCCAGTATGAGTTTCAACCCACTGGGTCTGGGACTTGAACCAAGGGCAGTCATGTGGGAGTCCAGTGCTTTAACCACTGTCACCTGCTGGCCCCATCATATACCTTTTTCAAAAAAGTTTATTTCTTCCATGAGAGAGACAGGGGAGGGGGGGGGAATGACCCAGCAAGGACTTCACAACATGATCCACCTCAGCCTCATCCAGTTAAGACCATGGGGATGGATGCACATGCCCAGAATGTACACAGATACCTCAGGATACAAAGTCAGGACCTTCAGTGACTTCAGTTGTGGAATGTTGTGATACTGCTGCCCCACCACGGCTGGCCTCTATGAATACATTAGACCTCTCCCCTACCCTTTGGATAACTGGGAGCTCCTTTCAGTATGTTCCCATAGCCCCTCTTCACATACCTTCGAGATAGTGCACATCAACCTATTTATAGTTTGTTGTTAAAGTCTCTCTCATTACCTGAAGAAGGGCCAAGCCTTTTACATCTTAGAATTCTGGACACCTACACAGTAATTGGAAAGTAATTTCCTAGAACAATGTTTCCCAAACAAGAGGTAAATATATATATAT
>NW_006198387.1:344712-359270 GCF_000334495.1 Tupaia belangeri chinensis | reverse complement strand
TATATATATTAAGAAAGGAGACTCTAAGAGTTGGGTACTAAATTGTAAAAAATATTTTCATTTCAAAGATAATCGAAAAACAATGGCATTCTGGATCATGAGTGATCACTAAACAAGCTTTACTAGGCTTTAACTGCTGCTGCTTCAGTAATGATTCAGCACTGAAAGGAAACTTTACTATGTTCACAGAAAACTCAGTCCCATGTCAGCAAATAAATTATTAGCAGTGAAATCTTCAAACACTGCAGAATAAATAAAAATTTCCTAAGTTTGCTGATGTTGCTGTGATGTGGACTGTCAGAAACCAAGCATGCAGCATTTCAAAGGAAGTGACAACAGTAAAAAGAGATAGCAAGACCCTGAGATTATTATCTTTACTGCATTAGAGTATGAGGGCGCTAAACCCTAAATGGAGCTCCTGCCTAGTGCTTCCAACTAGAGAGGACTTCCATGGTTGCCTCATTCCAGTGTGTCTGGAGGTCACATCCGGAGACACTTTTATTTCTACTTAATACCAGAACCACCTAGGGTTAATTCACAAGCCTGTATGCCTGGCTAGCGATATGGAGAAATACACAACTTACCCCTCTTTTGTACACACACTTCAATAGTCTTTCTTTTTCCTACCCTTGTTATGTGCCCTCTCTATCCTTCATCACCCATCTTCTCCTAATCCAGAACTTTATTAAACATCTCTTTAAAATTCACTAGTGATGCCCTTCTGGTGGAGTTCTCTGATCTTTGCTGAATGTTTTAGGATACTACACAGTGACATACTTTATTAGCTGACATGTCACTACATTTCCCAACTCATCTGCTCTCTGCCCTTTGCTACATTTCAGATCTGCGACTCCAAACTTCCTTGTCTTCTGCCTTTGTTCCAAATTCTTATTTTATCTGCCACCAGGAAACACTCTGCTTAGCTTACCTATTAGTGCGAGATCGGCCCACGTAAAACCAAATATAGCATTAGTCCACCAATACTTTCACTGCTACAGTGACTAAAAAGGCTCTTAGGACCCTAGGTTCTTCTGGCTGAGAAAGCTAGCAGGTGAAAAGAAAGATTTCTTGTCCTAGAGACTGAACTCCCCCATCTTTTCGCCACTCAGATCTTGCTCGTAGCAACCCTCATTTCCCTGACTCTGCCCGCTACGGCACAATGATACCTCACTCAAACTGAGAGTAACCCCAAATCCGACAGGCATGCACCAACAGCTAGGGCAAGGGCTGAGCACGCACGGTGCTTGGCATCTCTTCGCTTGGCTGCCGGTATCAGCTGAAAGTTGCACCACACGCGTGATGGCCAAAGGTGAAGGCAAAAGTCAGAAGCTGCAGCAAACCCTGTCAGGTACGAACGTCAACCCCATTAGCCATTCTGCGGGTTCTTCAGGGTAACGTGCCTTCCCCTGTTTTCTTCATTCTCAGTGCCATGTCCCCTTTCCTGGAGACTTTTCCTCTCTCCTCCATTTTCCACCTCAGGGGTAAAGTATATCATATAGATTTTCTTTTTTTAATTATTTCTGTAGACAAATCTATAAACCTAACCACCAACTTCAAAGCACTGGGTTTTGTTCTTCAAAGCACTCAACTAGTTCTTCTCAACTCAACCTTCCTGGGTTTACTCTGCAGCAATAATGTCAGAGAGGGCTTGTCCCAGCACAGGGCCTCTTACAATGTAAAGAATTTCCCTCTAGTCTAGATAATATTTCACTCCCAAATTTAGACTTCAAAACAAAAATCTGAATTTTCCAGACATTTTTGTATAGATAAATCACATCTATTTCTGTCAATTTTTTTTTTGGGGGGGAGGCTTTTTCTTATTGGGCGTGTGCACTCGCCAGAAAGACAAGAGAGAGACAGAAAGATAGAAAGCGAGAAATCACCCCCCAGGAGAGATGGTCACGCTGCAATTCCTTCTCCGTTCTCCTCTCAGGATCTTGGGCACGCACACACACGTGCCTGGTGTGAGTTTAAGCCACCGGGTCCAGGACTCAAACCGTGGTCAACTACATGGGAGTCCAGCGACATAGCCATTGCACTAACTGCTGGTCCCTATTTCTGTCATTTTTAAAGAATTTAAGAAGCATGATTTATAATTTAATTGACACCTCATAATAGAAGAACAGGGACACTTCTAAATTCCACACACTTGTTCTTCCACATACCTTAATTTCTCAGTCTCCTAGACCCCATGGAGTTAGCAAATATACTGTTAACTGGTATCAGAGAGAAGCACACCAAGAGTGCACTGCCCAAATACAACATGAGATTTAACATAGGGAACTAATACAAAGGCTATCATTTTGGTTCAAAATAAATTAAATTACACAACTGCAGGATAAAGATCTGCTTAGCAGATCTGGGAGAATTGGGCACAAAATCCAACAAATGTCCAATAACAAGAAGTAACCAGTGTCCCCTGAACATGTAAGTCTGAGAATCAAAAAATGAAAGTCAGAACTGAAAAGTATCCTGGCCGTGGAAACAGGAGCCTCATGTTACAGGTGTAGTAACCAAGTTCTTTTTTATGAAAAAAGAATTATTTTATGTTATTATTTTTATTATTATTATTAATTTGACCAGAGAGAGAGAAAGGGAAAGTGAGAAAACAAGCCGTCAGGTCTGTGACTTGAACCGGCCATGTGGAATTCCAGCACTGCGCTACCTGCCGGCCCCACAACTGAGCCATTTTTCTTACAACAGTGAACCAAGTCATGGTGCAGGACAGGGCAAGTTCTGCTTCCTACAAAAATCACTTTGTAACAAGGGAACTGGCTATCATAAAAGGTCATTACAGCTATTTAAGCAGAGGCTTAAGGACCAATAGTCAGGGGTGAAACAGGGTTAACATGTACTAAATGAAAGACTGGTCTAAAATTGCAACCCTTACAATAATAAGATTCTGTTATTTTACAAGCTACATCAAGTCACACATCCACGTCTTCATTTATGACTAATTCAACTTAGGTCTCATCTTCAAGGTACAAGCATTAGACAAGTGGACCTCATTTTATAATTGTCTGTTTTCTCCACTAAGCTGAGATCTCCTTCAGGTCAGGGACTGGGTTAATGCAGTCTGCATCCCAGGCACTTGTTCTTCCACATACCTTAATTTGCAACCTTAGATCCTTATTCAGTACCTGACAGAAAGGGCAGATCCAGTGTGTCTCAAATAAACATACAAGGAACATTCCAATGGCATGTGGGTGAGTTGCTGTTTCCAGGCTGCTCAACAAAATGGCCAAATTTTCTTTTACCCTTTATTACTCTGCTTTTTGACATCCTTTTTCTGTCTCTCAGTGCTCTTTTCAACTGTCCAAACTTCCCCCATAGGCACCTCTCTCAAGCACACCTGATGTAATATATCCCATTGTCCAGGAAAATGTCTCCCTCCGTATAAATGGAGGGCGATACGACATCAATACTCTCAAATTCACAAATGAACACAACCTCTCTGACCCAGAAGGAACGTGGCCTGCAGATGTACCTGCAAATGTGCAAAGTGGCTTAATCTTACTACTTTCCTAATTATTTGTATTAGATCTATTTTTCACTTTTCCTATGCAGCTAACAATAGAACTAATAAAATAAAATGATGGCAGGGCCAGCAGGTGGTGTGGTGGTTAAGGCACTGGATTCCCACATGGCTGACAGCAGTTCAAGTCACAGACCTGGCAAGTTGCTTTCTTACTTTCCCTCTCTCTTTCTATCTCTCTCTGGTCAAACTGAAATAAATAAATTAATTTAATTAAATTAAAAATTCTTCAAAAAAGAGAAAATGATGGCACCATTATAAAACAGAAGACTATCCAGCCATAAAAAAAGGTGATGTTCTTCTTGTACTAATGTGCATAATATACATTGCTATGTACTAATGTAGACTGATTAAGTGACTATCACAGAAGGTAGGGAAAAAAAGGAGAGAGGGAAGAAGGAATATACATATTGGCTTATATGGATGTATTACAAAGTATCTCCCTGGAAGGACACACACAAAAAAATAGATAACACTGGATTCCAAGGAAGGGAACTGGGAGCCTAGAAGACAGGGCTGAAAGGAGACTTTTTCCTACACAGCCCTTTGTGTCCTACACACCTGTTTGTGCTTTCAGAACTCTGAAAAATCTGAGTGTATTGTACCTATTTAAAGTTATTTTAGGGATCAGCAGTTGGCATAATGGTTATGTCGCTAGACTCCCATGTAGTCAATGGCAGTTCGAGTCCAGGACCCAGTGGCTTAAACTCAGGCAGGGTGCGTGTGCATGCGTGGCCCAAGATCCCAAGAGGAGAATGGAGGAGAAATGATTGCAGCATGGCCATCCCCCTGGAGGGTGATTTCTCGCTTTCTGTCTTTGTCTTTCTGGCAAGTGCATGCTCCCTACAGCAAAAACCTCTCAAAAAAAAAAAAAAAAAAAAAGCTATTTTAAAATATTAACATGCCTCTCGATGCTTCCTCCCTTTTCTCCATACTCTCTTCAAAACTCCAACTTAGCATATGTGTTCTATGGAGTACAGCCACTTCATGCCAATTCTTTCTAGAAAATAATTTGCCAAGATAAATTAGGTCATTGGGAAAGTCATGACATATTATTCTATGCAAAAATGCACCATGACTTGCCCAATGACCCAATAGTAAGAGCATTTTAAAAAAAGAGAAGATACATGCACACAAATGTTTGTTACAGTATTTTATAACTAAAAATGAGAATACAATGAAACAATAAATTATAATATAATCAAATAGAACATTATATAGCCATTAAAATATTTTAGAAGCATGTTTAAAACAGGGAAATAAACAGTCTTGAAAAAATTTACAGACAATACAATTATGAAAAAATTATACGTGGATTTAAATTATTTTGCACCAAAATAAACTTGTACTCCAATTCCATTTTCCCATTTTTTTTTTGGTTATTGTTGCTAGATTTTTGCCATAGGGTGCATGTGCTCACTGGAGAAGGCAGAGGCAGAGAGAGCAGAGCAAAAGTGAGAAATTACCCACCGGGGAGATGGCCATGCTGCAATTCCTTCTCCTCCATTTCCTCTCAGGACTTTAGGCACGTGTGCAAACGTGCTCAGCATTTGTTTTCTAGCTGATGCATCTGGGACTCAACTGTGCAATAGGCCATGTAGGATCCAGCACTTTAACCACCATATCACCTGCTAGCCCTCCATGAGCTTTTTAAAGGTTTTTCATACTATTAATTTAACAAAGAACAGGGAGTAAAGCTGAATATGGTAAGGTAACGTTACCATTACAGTCCTGTAAATGAACTCCCTTTTTTATTTTAAAAGAGATTTTTGCTATAGGGTACACACGCTTGCCAGACATCCCCAAGGGAGATGGCCACGATGCAATCCCTTCTCCATTCTCTTCCTGAGATTTTGGGCACGCACTCACACACGTGCCTGGTGGAGTTTTAAGCTGCCAGGTCCAGGATTCGAACTGCGGTCGACTGTGTGGGAGTCCAGCAAGGTAACCATTATACCACCTGATGGTCCCGACCTTCTTGTTTTTGTTCCACTTTGATGACTTGAGGGGGTATGTTAATATATAGACAGATATGTGCCCCTATCTTACCGCAGTCCCTAAACAGAAATAGAGTACCTTCTATTTCTAATGGTGAGTGCTAAAATAACTGAATTTCTTATTTTTCCTCAACCTACACATGGTTTTATACAGTTTACTGTTAGATTTTAATTTGACTAATGAGTAGTATAAGAATATAGTATGTAAGCACATGGAATTCAGAGACAAAAAATACTTAAATTTGAATTCTATCTCTGCTAGTTATTTGCTGAGTAATCCTGAGGAAGTCACACTTTGTTTATTGGAGCCTAAATTTCAACTGACTTCCTAAATTTATAACTGACCAAGCACAGGCTTGCACGCGAGCACGCACACACACATACACGCTCACATACACACACACACACACACACACAACTTAGCACAATGCCCAGCATATAATAAATGCTCAAAAATTCATTTGGCACTCACTCAGCAAGTGTTCTTTAAGGTTTCTACTATGTGCCAGTCCTGATTCTAGATGCTCAACAGAGAACCAGCTCTTTAGACAGCTCTAGGAGGAGGTGCTGATGAGGAGTACAATGAAAACCACATGCACCAAGCAGTAAACATTCATGGTAGAAGTCCTTTCCTCCATTCGCAGATACCCATCCGATCTTTCAGTGGTATGACTCTTTGAACAGGGTTAGCCCAAGAAGTTCACTGTGGTAGCATAAGAAGAACCTACAGGAGTACAGTTTCAGTTCCAACCCAAATTAACAGAGTAGTAATACTTCTAGTGTGTACATATACATGTAATGCCCCTAAACAATAAATACGTTAATATCATAGCTTATTAATCATAAAATGTTCCTGCTGGAAGGGACTTGATAAATATTTATAAATTAAGGAACAGAAATGTCCTAAGAGCTAAATCAACCAAATCTAGATTTATTCTAAAAGCACATAGAGGAAAAAGGATTATTAAATCATCCATGCAGGTGTCCCCAAAGAAAAGATGAAGGACCCAATCCCTTTCCCCTGGAAAGCAAGAGCAGCTGCAGGAGAGACTGAGACTGGTTTGCATGGATACTGAGTAGTGATAAATACAAATGAAAGTGGCAGATCCTCCTGGGCTATGGGAAGGTGATATGAAACAGATCTGAGATAAGGAAGTGGTAACCACTCTGCCAGCTGCCTCTGACACAGGCCCCAGGAAAGTAATATCTGGGCCAGCTACTCGCAAAAGATCAACTGTCTCAATCAAAAGTTGAAGAAACGAGTTGATGGTGTTGTGTAGTTAGTTCACAGTCCCCACAGGAGACGGAAGGAGAAGGGATTGCTTGTGACGTGGCCATCCCTGCAGGAGGGTGATTTCCCATTTTTTTCTTTCTCTTACTCTGTGTTCTCCCTCTCTCAAGCAAGCACACATACCCTACGGCAAAGGTAATATAAATAAATCAATATTTCCAAAGTTAGTAATTTTAGAAACAGAGGAAGACCTGAGTACCTTTCCCCAGAAAAGAACAATGTATGCAAAGCTGTACAGGAAGAAAGAAGACACCTTTGGGAGGACAGATACCATCAGGCTGAGGTTCCTGCCCTCAAGTTCACAATGTAGAGAAAAATCATGCCACTGATAAATTGTATGGCAAAGTACGGAAAGAGCACAGAAAGGGGAGATTTCTCTGAAAGATGTCACCTAGGCTAAGACTAAATGCTACTAAAGAGGAAATCATTCCAAGGGATGATATACAAAAATACTGTACTTAGATGAAGGAATAAAAGAATTTGGCAGTTAAGATGACAAACAAAAGCAACCAAAACAGTGATAAAATAAACATCCACTCATGATAAAAATAAAATAAAAGCAAAATTCAGTAAACTACAGCATAAAGAAGTTTTGAGGATATTCTATCAGACGAAGGAAATGGCACAAAGTAAGCACTCAATGGTGCATGACTGACAGTTTTCTCCTAAAATCACAAATAAGAAAAGGCTATTTTCTAAAATCACAAATAAAGAAAGGGTATCTACCACTTCTCCATACTGTATTAAAGGTCTAAATGCACATAATAAATCAGAAGAAATAAAAGGAAGATAGATTAGAAAGAAACAGAACTATAATTATTTGCAGATGATATAATTACGGCCATGGGAAACCCAAAAGTAACCCACAGATCAACTATTACACTCAATTAGTAAACTGAGTAAGGTCACAGAATAGAGTCACTACACCACCCCTCAAAATCAGTTTTTCTTAAGCCAGCCACAAATTAAAAACAAAAATTGGAAAATATCAAAAGCTTGGAATAAATCTAACCAAAAAACCATTTAAGACCTCTACAGTGAAAGCTTTAAAACATTACTTTATTTAATAGCAATTATAAGATTATAAGAAAGATATAATAAAACTTTAAATTTTATTTATGAGTGGAGAAATATGCCAAGTTTTTGACCGGAAGATTTCAATACTGTAAAGAAGTCAATATTCTGCAGAATCATCTGCAGATTCAACAAAATCAAAATCTCTTACAGGTTTTCCTGGTGGGAATTGACAGGTTGATTCTAAAACTTACATAGACAGCCAAAGGCAATTCTGGAGAACAATGCTTTTGGATGACCTACATTACTAGATATTGAGACCTGTAATGTTATAATTAGGACCAAGGGAAAATGGCACTGGGGCAGACATTAATTACACAGAATTCAAAAAGCACTAATCCAAAGGGAAAACTTACATTCAGCTATATTAAGATATACATTGAAGTTCATCAAAAAAGACACCATTCTCCTGTTTTTTTGTTTGTTTGAGAAAGACTTTTTGGTATAGGATTTGTGCCCTACCAGAGAGAAACAGAGACAGAAAATGAGAGATCACACCCCCAGGGGGAATGACCAAACCACAATCCGGTCTCCTCCATTCTCGGAATTGTGGACATGCAAGCACTCGTGCCCAGCATGAGTTTTAAGCCACCGGGTCCAGGACTCAAACTGTGGTCAACTACCTGGGAATCTAGCAACGTAATCATTATACCATCTGCTGGTCCCTTTCCTCTGTCATTTTTCTATTCATGTCAACTTCCTTTATTTTTATATTAATCAAATATTTGTCTGTTTTAATAATATGTTCACTTAGTATCTTAGTGATAAATCTACTTTTCTTTATTTTTTTTCTATATTTCTGTTTTCCTTCAATTTATTTGTTTCTTCTCTACACTGATTTTTCAAACTTCTTTGAAATTTTCCTTCAGGTACTGCTTTAACAAAATGTGCACTAGTTTTCATATGGATGACTCTTGCTCATTTCTAGATGTTTAGATGGTTTATAATTACAACTATAACTTTGTTAACCAACAGAAGACTGAAAAGAGTAATCTTATATTTCTAGGTAAACATATTACTTATTTTGGCTTTGAGAGAGCAGGGGCAGGGGCTATTTACTTTTAACTTGTATTCTTTGTGGACCTCCAGGACTCCAGTTTCCTAAGTATCATGAAAGAATGCTGTTTATGATTACAAAATTGGAATACTTTAAACCTTCATTAAGTTATTCAAGTCATGCTTTCTTGATCTACAGAAAGTGATTTTTATCAGTTTCTTCCTGTATTTTTAATAGTGTTGCCTTGTAATTCAAGGCTATGAGCTGCATAAAGACTAATGACATGTCTTATTAATATAAAACACACCTTTTTCTACCCTTTAGTGTTTCGTAGCTTGAATTTTATTTTGTCAGGTATTAGTCTTAAATATATCTGCCTCTTGGTTATTGTCAGATTAGTCTTTTTCTAATCCATCACACTTTCAACTTTTCAGTGTCATTTTAAGTGTCTCTTGGAAAAGCAAATAGCTAAATTTGCAGGTCTCTGTGTGTGTATTAAATTCAATCTAGGCATCAGCAGGTGGCATAATAGTTAGGGCACTGGACTCCTACATGGTTGACTGTGGTTCAAGTCCCAGAGCCAATGGCTTTAAATTCACACCAGGCACATGTGTGTACATGCCCAAAATCCCAAGAGGAAAATGAGAAGAGACTGCACCATGGCTATCCCCCCTGGGGTGACTTCTCACTTTCTCTCTCTCTGTTTACAGTGAGTGCACACACCCTATAGCAAAAATCTTTCTCATTTTTATTTTTAAATTTCAACCTAAAATTCTGTTTCCAAAAAGGAAATTTAACCCTTCAGATTTACTAAGCATTCATGGACTCATAACTGCAATGTAATTATCATTATTTTTTTATTTTAGATGTTTTAAATCAAAGTTATGGAGGGCAGCAGGTGGTGTGGTGGTTGAGGTGCTGGACTCCCACATGGCTGACCATGATTCAAGTCCTAGACCTGGCGGCTTGCTTTCTCTCTCTCTGGTAAGTGCACATGCCCTAGAGTAAATTAATAAATAACAATAATAATAAATAAAAATAAGTAAATTTTTAAAAAGGAACATTATTTATGTGCAGGGTTTATGGTGTTATATAGTTCTAAAAGACTTTTACCACCCCCAAAAAAGAAGGTAGCCACTTCCACAACATTCAACTCTTCCCATTTCTTGCTCCACAGAAGCAAACACATTCTACTCTTAATTATTCTCCTGGTTTTGGCTTTGTATCACTCTTACCTGTATGCAAGAGATACAAAATATTACTAAACCTAGTCCAAAGGAATAGACACTGTTAACATTCTCAGAGACTTGGTGAATCACACATATAATTATACCACCTTTACTGGTCTTACCTTCCCTCACTTGAAAAATTCACCTTCCTTTTCAAAAAAAATTCCAATCCAAGCAGTTCAATTCTGAGTCCAGTCTCCTAGAACATAGCTGAATTAATGCAAGCAAAGATAGAAAAGCCAGCCACAATGAAGGGACTTTTATAATATTTCTATAATATTTCTATTTTTATAATATGTTATAACATTTCTAACGACTGCAGCATGAGGATACATGCATCTAGCACTGACTGAACTCTCTTCAGGGGGAACACTTGTCCATTGAGACTAACCTGTGTACATGAAAACTGAAGCCTGGAATGCATTGTAACTAAGCTAATAATGTCTCACGTCTCAAAAGCTAGATGTCCAGAGACTTAGCAATAGGAATATAGGTTTCCACCTACTAAAAGCACTGATGCTAGCATCTTAGTTACTGAAGAAGGCCCTAATAGAGGATGAGTTATTTAAAAAGGTAAGAGTCAGAGGCATTAGGGTCTTGATATTACTTATCCTTTGGAAAATTGAAGATACAGCATAGGAGACTATCTCCCCAAATTACAACATCTATATACAAGTCAACAACTACTAGGATCTAGCTGTGGTTTATAATGTCTCATGCATAATGACACATGTTTCATGAGACTTTTACCAGTTCTAGGGATTCTTTTTCTTTTTTTATTTTTTTGAGAGGTTTTTGCTATAGGGCGCATGCGCTTGCCAGAAAGACAGAGAGAGATAGGAAGCAAGAAATCCCCCCGCAGGGGGGATGGCCAAGCCGCAATCCCCTTCTCCTCCGCTCTCCTCTTGGGATCTTGGGCACACATGCACACACGCCTGGTGTGAGTTTAAGCCACTGGGTCCAGGACTTGAACCAATGTTGACTACATAGAAGTCCAGGGACTATATAGGAGTCTAGGGAGTCTAATCTGCTTAGGGCAAATACTTCTTCAGGGGCACACTGTTCCCAATGCACAGCTAATTCTGATTCTGAGATTTCTGCCTGATGCCTGAAACCCCTTAAAACTCCTCCCTCTTTTCTCTTTTCCCATCATAAGGCAAGGACAGGCCAGAAATGACAAAAGTTAAACGGTAAATGAGATCTAGTTAAAAGAGTATTTATGTGGTCTTGCTTTCTAAAAAAAAGAAAAAGAAAAAGAAAAACAACGTGGAAGAGATCATTGTGATTATGAGAAGAAAGAGTATATGAGAGTAAAAATACTCAAATTTATACGTGCATAAAAACAAAAAGGGAAAGAACAAAAGCAAAATACGCCATGGAAAAGAGAAAAGCCAAATAAAAAGGGGAAAAAAATAACATTTGTCCAGGGGATAGTGATCTACGACACTGTTACATTTCCAGTACTCTTTACCGTGACCAACTGTATAATAAAGTATTCATGGGAGAGGCAATCAGAAATTACCTTTCCTCATTACAGAAACCGAGCAACTGTGGCCAACTGTTTGTTATTTTCCCCACGTATCAAATGGGATAAAATTTAGTGTACTAAAAGTACACTAACTTGTTTATTTTGGTAAAATAATTATATATAATTATTGTCGAAGGAAAGCTACAATACACAATCTTGATGTTTTTATTTAAATCTGCTGTGCATTGAATAACAAAATTAAAATGTCAGTTTTTCAATTGAAGAAATTACTCAAATCAGCAGCCATGTGCTAAACAAAGAGACTCAATTAGAGTACATTATAGTTCTATTTGGGAATGAATACATCTGGCAAAAATAAAAAATAAAAACCCATATATATCGTACACCATGCCTGTCTGTGTACAAAGCCAGTTACTGCTTTGCTGTATCTATACATCTCTTTAAGTCTAACTATATCCTCCTTGTTTACTGTTCCCAAATAGGTATATTAGTCCTAGCTCCTAGTAGAAAAAGTCATTTGTTTTTGCTTTTTCCCAAGAGAGCTATTTGTATTTCAATGCATATTTAAATATATTATAGAAATGTAACAGGACGCCCGCACAAGGTGTCCTAGCACTATAAATATACACTATTATGTAATCAGTGAGGTTCACACCGAGGAAATCTAGATGGAATGGTTATCCTGAAGCAAGTGAACAAAAATGAGGAGGCTGGGTCCTGCTGGTGAGAACCAGAAAACACTGGAGCAGAGTACAGTAGCTCAGCAACTGCAGAATAAGAAAGTGAATCCCTACAAGTCGTGAAGAGTGATAAACCAGAACTGCAACAGACTCTGCTCAAGAGCAAGGAGAAGCTCCTTTCTACCAATAGTCAGAACGCCTCTAGCCAAAGCAGAATGCCTCTTGGGCTGACGGTCTGTGAGTATCTTTTATATGAATGTGGGGGTTACTGTGAGATCAATACAGCAGGGCCACAGCTGTAAGCTAAGTGGGAAGTCAGATTCCCAAATTCCATCACCCAGAAAAGAGGCAGCTCTTCAAACAGGGAACCCAGCAAAGGCATTCTCTGGACTTTGCTAGCCTGGGCCTGCTTGAAGAAAGGTAAGTGTCTGGCTCTGTTCATTTTTCACAGCAATACTTAGACAATGCCTGCCAGATGGAGACAGGCCAAAAGATAAAGATATGAGGAAAATGCCTTTGTGAGCCAGGCTGAGCAGTTTCGTGTTGCTTTCCATTCATTATCCTCTCGCTTTTAGCAAAGCTTGATTTCCATGTCCTGGACTTATATCAGCTGTTCCGTGGGCATTAGGGAAACACCAGTGTGCCCATACTTGGACCGGAGCATTACAGTGGAGAAGAGAGGTGGTAGCCGCAGTACTAAACTGAACCCTCCACCTGTTAAAGAGGAAGCCTGAGAACAAGAAATAGGACTGCAAGGCCAGCCACAACCAGATGCCACTTGACTCTCCCTGAACTGCAGCCTGTGTGTGGGGCCCAATGTATTAAGGACAGTGGCAGCCTCACCAGGAATTTCAGTAAAAGGCAATGAGACCCATGTGAACTCTCTCAGGTTTCCTCATTTCCCCCTACTTCTAGAAAACTCAGAGCTAAGTACTGCCCTGGTCTGCTAAACCTGTCTTCAGTCAAAGTTATGGATAACTCTTTTGCACTATTACTCAATAATTATCTTTTGTGGCCATTAGTTTTGTTTTTGCCGAATCTGTTTTATTCCAAGTTTCCTAAAGTCCTTCATGGAAAATGGCCAGAGCACAATGAATGAGTAAGTTTTTCTCTAACAAGTTATAAGACAGTCCTCACCTTGAAGCCATGAAGCCTACGGAGACATATGTAGTCTGTACGCTAAAAATCCGTAAGCAAGGAAGCTTGGACTGCCTACTAGTTCAGACCTCTGGGGTAGACAGAGCTTAGAGATGGCCAAGTCCAACCTTCCATCTAATACGAGAAATTCCTTCCACAACTTCTCGCACAGAAAGCTACACAGCCTTTGCTTGATTTCCAGTGACAGGGAATGGATCATCTCATAATGTTCTACTTTATGCCAGCTACCATTAACAGAAATCTGCTTTGAAATCTACCAACGAATTCTATTCTACAGGCACATATTCTACTCTTCCAAAAGACATTCCTTCACTTATTTAAATATATAATAATTCCCATGTATTGAATGGTGTCTGGCTATATGTTAGATATTTTATAAACACTATTGTACCCTAGTATAAACACAACAATCACATAAGTTAGGAGTTATCCTCCTTTGAAAAGTAAGTTCTAGTGATAGACACTGATTAGAATCTAATTCTAGACCAATACGTAAAGGCTCATAAACCTTATTCCTATAATTCAGGATTTTATTAAATTTCTGACAATCAAGATTCCTTCAAAAATGGAAGAAAACAAACTTAAGTTAGATCAATCCAAAGAGAAAAATAAAGATGGTCTAAAGATATAACTGCAGCAGTGTTTGGTTCCTGGAGAAAAGCAGTAGCATGAAAAGAATTTAACAAGATAGTCATCGGGAAACTCTAGGAGATAGTGAAGGTGACATCTGTAACATCAGCAACCATGACCTGAGGTCAGGTTAGGTGTACTGAGGCCACCACAAGCTAACTTCACTTCTTCTGCCTCAGCCAGGAACCATAGCGGATTCCCCAAAACCTAACATACTACTACAAAATAAGTGATACAGCCTAAAGGATCATTTCAGTACAACAGAAGGTCACAAATAATTTGGAATACATCTTCCTTTGATGTCAGGGAGGTGGAGGAAACTGCAAACAGAAGGGAAAACTATCCTAGGGAACAGAGCAGAGCTTGAGTCAAGCTGAGACTTCAGGGTCAGAATAAATAATCCACTTAAGGTGGATCTGTAGACCACTGGAAGCCAAAAAAAAAAAAAAAAAAAAAAAAAAAGAAATGGGGGAGGGCC
>NW_006198387.1:343108-344650 GCF_000334495.1 Tupaia belangeri chinensis | reverse complement strand
ATCCACTTAAGGGGGGTGTGGTGACCCCTGGAAAGCAAAAAAAAAAAAAAAAAAAAGAGAATGGGGTGAAAGGGGAATGTTGAAACTCATTTCTCTGCCTAAGGTTCTCTCCCATGACCAATCAGGTTCCAGTCTTCTTTCTTTGCTGCCTACTCAACAATTTCACTTGGTTACCTACACATCACTTCAAATTCAGCATCAAGCCACAATTCATTCCCCTTAATCTTTTTTTTAACCAAATTCCTTATTAATTAAAGGCATTATCTTGGTATAAAAACCTTGGAGTGACTCTTTTTTGTGTGCTTCTTAATTTCTGAACACCACCTTTTTAGAACTAAGACCTACTGTGCAGCAAATATTCACTGAATGAGTGTGCTATAGTGAACCAAAAAGGGATATCCACTTTCATGAAATGTACATTCTTCTTTTTCTTTTAAATTATTTTTTATTTTATTTATTCATTCATTTATTTTAATTTTACCAGAGAGAGAGAGAGATACACACACAGAGAGAGAGAGAGAGAGGCACAGAGAGGGAAAGTGAGAAAGCAAGCCACCAGGTCCAGGACTCGAACTGTGGTTGGCCATGTGGGAGTGCCCAGTGCCTTAACCACCACTGTCCGTGCTGGTCCTCATGAAATGTGCATGTTCTACTTTATGCCAGCTACCATTAACAGAAATCTGCTTTGAAATCTACCAACGAATTCTATTCTACAGGCACATATTCTACTCTTCCAAAAGACATTCCTTCACTTATTTAAATATATAATAATTCCCATGTATTGAATGGTGTCTGGCTATATGTTAGATATTTTATAAACACTATTGTACCCTAGTATAAACACAACAATCACATAAGTTAGGAGTTATCCTCCTTTGAAAAGTAAGTTCTAGTGATAGACACTGATTAGAATCTAATTCTAGACCAATACGTAAAGGCTCATAAACCTTATTCCTATAATTCAGGATTTTATTAAATTTCTGACAATCAAGATTCCTTCAAAAATGGAAGAAAACAAACTTAAGTTAGATCAATCCAAAGAGAAAAATAAAGATGGTCTAAAGATATAACTGCAGCAGTGTTTGGTTCCTGGAGAAAAGCAGTAGCATGAAAAGAATTTAACAAGATAGTCATCGGGAAACTCTAGGAGATAGTGAAGGTGACATCTGTAACATCAGCAACCATGACCTGAGGTCAGGTTAGGTGTACTGAGGCCACCACAAGCTAACTTCACTTCTTCTGCCTCAGCCAGGAACCATAGCGGATTCCCCAAAACCTAACATACTACTACAAAATAAGTGATACAGCCTAAAGGATCATTTCAGTACAACAGAAGGTCACAAATAATTTGGAATACATCTTCCTTTGATGTCAGGGAGGTGGAGGAAACTGCAAACAGAAGGGAAAACTATCCTAGGGAACAGAGCAGAGCTTGAGTCAAGCTGAGACTTCAGGGTCAGAATAAATAATCCACTTAAGGTGGATCTGTAGACCACTGGAAGCCAAAAAAAAAAAAAAAAAAAAGAACAAGGGGTGAAAGGG
>NW_006198387.1:335349-342902 GCF_000334495.1 Tupaia belangeri chinensis | reverse complement strand
CCACCTTTTTAGAACTAAGACCTACTGTGCAGCAAATATTCACTGAATGAGTGTGCTATAGTGAACCAAAAAGGGATATCCACTTTCATGAAATGTACATTCTTCTTTTTCTTTTAAATTATTTTTTATTTTATTTATTCATTCATTTATTTTAATTTTACCAGAGAGAGAGAGAGATACACACACAGAGAGAGAGAGAGAGAGGCACAGAGAGGGAAAGTGAGAAAGCAAGCCACCAGGTCCAGGACTCGAACTGTGGTTGGCCATGTGGGAGTGCCCAGTGCCTTAACCACCACTGTCCGTGCTGGTCCTCATGAAATGTACATTCTAGAAGGCAGAGTATACATATACACACAGTAAGTAAGTATATATGGTAAGTAAGTAAATACTATATACAGGTGTTATAAAAAAATTAAAAGAAGAAAAAAAGAAAAGAGGCACCAGCAAATGGTATTATGGTTACATCCCTAGACTCCCATGTAGTCGACCACGGTCCAAGTCCTAGTCCCGGTGGCTTGAAACTCATGCTGAGCACGTGTGTGCACACCCAAGATCCCAAGAGGCGAAGGGATTGCAGCGTGCAGCGTGGCCATCCTCCCTGAAGAGTGATTTCTCACTTTCTGTCTCTATCCAGTGAGCGCACATACCCTATAGCAAAAAAAAAAAAAAAAAGGTCTCTCTTTTAAAAAGAAAGAAAAGCAGAGTAGGATGGTAACAATTTTAAAAAGGTGGTCAGGGGTAAGAGTGTGCAAGAGGTAAGAGAGGAGGCCATACAAACAGATAGGAAAGAACAAGTAGGCAAAGGAACATCTACAAAAGCCTGTTTGGGACCCGCTCCTCTGACAGCTTTGTTGGAGATGCAGGGCCATTTTCCACTCCATTCACTGCCATGAACAAACTACAAATCTTCCCCAGATAGCCACCCTACCCAGTCTCCTCTGTGGTACAGTAAGACATTCTTTTCCACTCTACAACACCCACTGATTTGTAAAACCTCTCATTCTCAGAACCCACCCTTTACAGCATGAACTTTCACTCTTCCCCTTAAAATTCTTAAAACAGTCTACTTCACAAATGCCATCCTCCTCAGCCTAGGAGTGCTTCCAATTCACCCCCCACCCCACCCACTCTAAACCCTGTCCACCTTGCCAGGCATGGAGATCAAGTCCTATGTCACCAGGAAGAAGTCCCTGAGGTTGCTATTATTGAATCTGTATTATCGTATTTCCTCAGCATCACATGTCTTAAAAGTTTGCCTCTTACTTCTTCTATACCCCATTGTGTTGATCACTACTAATATCTGCTAAGAATAAATAAGCTATTTCTTCTACAAGCTGAAGCTCTTTGCCAACTTAATAACTGTTATTAGCTTTTATAAATTCCTGAAATAGGAAAATTAAAGAATGATTTATTATACAAGAAAAAGAAAGTACAAGGAACGGATAAGCCAAAATGTTAATGATGGCTAAGGATAGCTTTTCCTTCCAAATTTTAGTTCTGCTCTTATGCTACTTATGCTATGAATACAAACAGTATGGCATCAACTATCACTGAACTCATCTGTACGATTCAAATTACCTAAAAATACAACGTCAAAGAAAGACTGAAGCATCTGAGTACTCTGCAGTCGCAAGGAAAGAGCCAAACTGTAATTAAGACAAGCTGAAGCAAATTCTCATGGTTGAAAAAAAGATGAAAATCTTCCTGCTGTAGTGACTACTGATATATTCACTGTATGTGACAGCAGCATGATACTTAGGAAAGAGGACATACCTGAGTGCTCAAATGCAGGATCCACCATGCACTAACACGGCCTCTGTCTACAGGCCCATACAATGGAAACACAGAAGCTCTATTTATAAATTTTCACAGATTCAAACTAGGTCTAATCTGAGCAAAAAGCCTGTCCAAACAGATGAAATTAATAGTAGAGCACAATCATTTGAATCTCAATAGTTGGACTATTGTTAGACTACATCTGTTCTATTTGTTTGTTTTATTAGATTGTTGGGGAAAGTCACGATGTATCTTTTTATGCGAAAAAGACAAGCTGCATTTTTATGCAAAAAAATGCATCATCACTTGGTTCCTTGGTTGTGAGTTAAATGAGACAAGCCTCGTAGAATGCCTGACACTGTCTTATAATCCCTCAAGAAATGTCAAAGCAGCCTATACGATATCCTGTAAGTCATAATAATAATTTTTAAAAGTTAGAAATCATTCTTTACAATGGGCACTGCTCTCAGACTGCTGAGATGACAGAGCAGCTTTACAAAGGCCAGATATGCTCTGTAAAATTGGGCCCATAAAACCAATCAGACTTACTCATCACTAGTGTTTGGGAAAGTGTCGTCTAAAGCAAAAAACCTACAAGTCAACAAATCACAAGTTATTACTCAAGAAGGGTTCCCACAAGAAACCCACCTGCATTATTTGGGCTGAAAGCAAAATAAACAGCAAAAACTGAATCTAATTTAGAGTAGCAGCAAATGTTAATGTTTATGAAGACTGCTTGGACGTGACATTGAGAAAATTCAGTTAAGAGATGCATGAAAATAATGCCCTAAGTATTACAGTTAGGCTGGGTCATGATAAACTATAAATTCTGAGAGGACCCCAAAAAGTTTCCTCAAGCTAGTTCTGTTGGACAAAGCATACAAATCTCTGAGAAACATGTCAGGATCTGCCCTCGATTCCAGAAGCAGGAAGTAATGATAGGACCCAATCACATGATATCAAACCACTGTTCATCTTTTCATAGAAATTGCATTATGTAAGCCATGACTAAGAAAAGTCAGCAAAAGCAATTTGTCAACATTTGCTGGGGCTCTGTGCTTTGAAGAGGCATGTCCTTACATCAAAATGGTCATCTATCCATAGGATGACAGCATTTTCAAAACTCACTTCATTACACATGACCACATCTGATGCAATAAAATGGTACTACGTGAATTGTTGAATCCAGATAACTCTTTCAACCAGGCCTAGACTCTTTCTATAGGGGTCGTCCCCACATGAGCCGCCCTCCCTAAGGAATAAGATTTCTTTCTTTCTTGATTACTCTGGTCATGTCAGTTCTTCCATTTAATTGCAACAAGTAGGTCATCAATTACATCCCAATTCAATTAAACCTTACTCACCCCCAAGACCATCTTGTAGACTACAATAAGCACACTTTTCTCAAGAACTTAGACTCAGTCTCTCTCCCTCCCACCTTCAGAACTCACTTGCTTATCCTAAGTTTTGTGAAGTTCAAGGCCAACTTTGCTTAGGTAAGCCTTGTATCTCTCACATTTAAAAGTCCCTCAAATTTTCAAATGCTGTATAGGGCACATGGTTTAGAGTCAGAAAATCAAAGCTCCTATCTTAGTTCTGACCCTGTGCAACCCTGAGAAACTCCGCTAATCTGAGCTATGTCTTCCATCTATAAACTGAAGTGATGATACACTTATGACTTTCACCACCAGAACGTCCAGCCCCGGTGGGCATCCTATAACGCTATTCTCCCTTCCTCATCCTACTTAGATTACCTTTGTGTTTCGTATCTAGGATTGTGGTGGAAAGGGGAGTGAATAATACAGGTTTATACACCCAAAACCCACAGTACAGAATAAAGAACCTAATTCTAAAGAGTAACTAGCCAGTCAATAAAAGCTTTGTTTCTTGCTCCTGAGTAGGCCCCAGAACAGTTGGGGAACTTAGAAAGAACTTTAGCGCTCAAATTCCCATCTCTGCCAATCACAATTTCTAGACATCCTCTGAAGTCAATTTAAATCCTAAAATGTCCAGGAAGTCCCCCCTCCCAATCACTTCGGCCTGCACTAATCATTTCCCTCTTCGAATACTAGCACCCATCTACAGAAGTAATATTAAAACTATTCAACAACTGGCACTACAAGGGTCCCAACAATTAGAAAGATTTCTAGCCAATCAAAACACATGTGGCCCAGGGGGAGCCACTTGTTGAACATCGGTACTACTTTTCACTAACAATACAAACTTGTCATCTCAAATTCAGATACAACTTTCTCATTTTATCTGCACAATTCATTAATTAGGTAAAGCAGGTATCACCTTTCTTTTTCTGCATAACTGGAAGTGAAATTGGGACTAATAACCAAGTCTAACAGCAAACTGCTTCTTCCACCACAACATACAATTTTTGCTGATTACAGACACAGAATTACAAATTAATACTGTATAAACTGTACTCACATATAACCACTAACAAATACTGTTCAAATACATAAATATTGGAATACTCAAGTTTAACGGAATTCATTTTATCAACAAGCACTTTTGTGGAACAGAATGTAAAACTCACTGCTAGAGACCGCGAAGGGAAAAGGCACCCCTGCCCTCTGGGTACCTATAATATAATCAACACAGTTAAACAGCAGTACAAGATGGTAGAAAGGGACAACACAAACTGTGAAGTGCTACATATTTCAGGAAGATAGAGTTCAAGAACCATAGGGAGGGACCAGCAGTTAGTGTAATGGCTATGTCGCTGGATTCTCACGTAGTCAACCGCAGTTCACTTCCCGGACCCGGTGGCTTAAAACTCACGACGGGTGCGTGTGCGTGCATGCCCAAGATCCCAAGAGGAGAATGGAGAAGGGATTGCGGCATGGCCATCCCCCTGGGGGGTGATTTCTCACTTTCTGGGGGCCAGCAAGTGCGTGGTGGTTAAGGGCACTGGACTCCCACATGGCCGACTGCGGTTCCAGTCCTGGACCTGGTGGTCTGCTTTCTCACTTTCTCTATATTCCCTCTCTCTCACTCTATCCCTCTCTGGTCAAATTAAAAAATAATAATAATAAATAAAGTTAAATAAGATAATTTAAAAAAAAAAAAGAACCATAGGGGTACAGAAAGTCAGGACTGAAAACTTCTCTCCTCATGCCCTCCCCCCAAAAAAGCAAAATTAAATATGTAGTGAAAAGGCCCAGCAATCAGGAGTCAGCAGTAAACCAGCAATCACTGGAATTGACGGTTTTCAGCAATGAGAGGCGAGATCTCTGGTTGGATACTCAGAGACGATCCTAATCATAAGCCTCAGAAGTTGCTTCCAGTGCTGGGAACCAGCAGTTAGCGTAATGGCTATGTCGCTGGACTCCCACGTAGTCGACCGTGGTTCGTGTCCCGGACCCGGTGGCTTAAAACTCACGCCAGGCGCGTGTGCGTGCGTGCCCAAGATCCCAGGAGGAGAATGGAGGAGAAGGGATTGCGGCGTGACCATCCCCCCTGGGGGGTGATTTCTCGCTTTCTGTCTCTATGTCTCTCTCTGTCTGTCTGGCGAGCGCACGCGCCCTATAGTGAAAAAAAACCCTCTCAAAAAAAAAAAAAAAAAAAGAAGTTGCTCTAAGTGCTGAATACAAATGGGAAATCTTGTAAATCCTTTATGGCAATGGCTGAGGAAGATCAGCTTGGCAGTGGCCCACAGAAAAGCCTAGATGAGAGAAACGTTGGAAACAACTAGATTTGGGGGATAACAGGCAGGACTAAGCTGATGGCTGCAAACCAAGAGAGGAGGAGACACTCAAGAGGCATCAGTACAAAGAGCTGGACTTAAAGCAAGTTTTCCGAGGAAAAAAGTTAAGAAATGGCAGAAAGTAAACAGCATTCTCTCATGGTATATTTATGCACTAAACTACACAAGAGACAGGGGAACCGATTTCCCTAGAGAAGACTATGTTGGAAAGAGCAGAAGCTGGGCAAAGAAACTTCGCTGATACCCAGACAATAAGGAACAACTGCAGGTCTTAAAAAGGGAAGCCAAACTATAAAGGAAAAAAAAAGCATTTGAGCTTATTCTGAATGTATGAGACAGGCTGAAACTCCAACATAACCAGTAGGGCAGACAGACCAATTGAGGTAGTCTGGGCTTACAGCATCTGGACAAGCTTTGTATGGTGTTAGTGTGCCCACGTAGACTGTAAACTTCTGCAGAGCATGGGGAGCAACGTTCTGTATATCCACTTAAGTGGGTTACTGTTATCTGAATACATGAATGCTTCTTGGGATCTATGCTATCCAAGCTAATGGCACAGAAATGCTTCTTATATGTGATGCACAACTACACTGATTCTCCCCCCTGATCATAGAGTTATCAGACCTCCCTCCTAAGGTCAGCATCAAAAAGTCATTGCTGTCTCTAATGCAAGGCCTTGTGCAGGGCATTAGCAATGTGCTAAGAGTCAGAAAGAAGCCAAATTGATATTCAAATTGTGAGAGCAAAAGCTGAAAGTGAATAATAAAGATCTACTGCTCCTAACTTTATCCATGAAAAATGGGGGCAGCTTTTGGAAAGAGAGCCCAGCATGCAAATCCTAGCTTCAGCATCTACTAACTGAGTATTTAATCTCTCCCTGCCTGAGTTTCCACATCTATAAAATGGAACAAATGTCACTAGCTCTGAGAGCTTAGCTGTGGGGGTTAGATAATAGACTTTGGTGTAAGCGTATTTTATGCACTTACAGCTCGGTAAGCTCTTAAAAGACAGTAACTATTAGTAGTAATAATTGCCACTCGCACTCTTATACAATTTGTTGCCCAATTTAAGAAGCAGAAATGTCCTTTCACTCTACAGTAGCTACTAACACTCCAGCTCTGTATTTTAGTTTCTAATATTTTAGTTAGGTCGCTGGCAAAGTTTTTCACTACTCCCTTCACCAGGGTAGCTAACGATCACCTATCCCAACCTGACAACATTTTCGAAAGCCAAGCAAATATTATCTCTTGAAAACGTCTGACTCAAACTATTAACTGTCACTCAAGAGAAGGAACCTCACGAGCGATATTCCTTCGAGGAAATCAAAGCGTTGAATCAATTCACACAGTCGTTCCCATTCAAACAGTCCAAACCCCGCAGAGTGAGCAAACGTTCAAGTTTCTACTACAAAAACAATCCGTAGCCTTCGGGTTACTGGATTCACTTCAACATTTCCCAGACGCACGAAAGAAGAAACATTCCGCGTATCTTGTGCCGCCTCCTTCTCACACAAAGCTTCGAAGCTCCCCTTCAAAGCCACCCCGGCTGGAGAAGCGGCCCCTTCCAACAGGTTCGGCGGGGACCAGCGCCCAAAGCCCAGAGCAGCCCTGCAGACCGGGGGGTCTCAACCACGCGCCGCCCGCTCCCAGCGCCCTGGGAAACCCTCGAGGCTCAGGGCGCGCACCCCCACCCCTCGGGAAGCCGCCCTCGACCCCAACCCCGCCCCGGGCAGCCTCGGCTCAGACCCGCTTGGGGTAGGGGTGCCCCGGCTGGGGCGGCCCGGCTCGCCCCGCCCCCTCCGGCCCTCGGCCAGTCCGGGGGGTCTCAACCACGCGCCGCCCGCTCCCAGCGCCCTGGGAAACCCTCGAGGCTCAGGGCGCGCACCCCCACCCCTCGGGAAGCCGCCCTCGACCCCAACCCCGCCCCGGGCAGCCTCGGCTCAGACCCGCTTGGGGTAGGGGTGCCCCGGCTGGGGCGGCCCGGCTCGCCCCGCCCCCTCCGGCCCTCGGCCAGTCACACCCCCGGGGGCAGCCCCGACCTGGGACCACTGCGCCCAACA
>NW_006198387.1:331902-334395 GCF_000334495.1 Tupaia belangeri chinensis | reverse complement strand
CCCCCGCCTCTGGCCACGCCCCCACAGTCCCCGGGGGCGGTGCCACCAGACCCCGGGCCCGGCCCCAGCCGCTGGCTGCTCTGGGAGGCTGAGTCGGGGCGGGGTCTACTCGCCCCAGCACTGTCCAGACACCAGCCCGGAGGGCTGGGGCTGAGCTGTAGGTGTATTCGTGTGAGTAGCTTTCGGAAAAGGCTGTGGCCGCTAGTCGTTCTTTTCTTCTAGCCTCCTGTAGGCATCATAGATCTGGTACTGACTCAGTCCATCCCGAACCCCCTTGACAGCCACCCAGACCCGCACAGCGCCATGCCCCTACAACCACTTCGACTTCCGCTGCGCTGACCCACGCCTCAACTTGCAACATCCACTCTCCACCCGAGATCCTTCCTCAGGGCCCTTCACATGCGACGGTCTCCAATTCTCCCCAAATGCCAAGCCCATCAAGTCCCAAGGTCCTAGTCTCAGCCCTCAGATCCTGAGCTCAGTCACACCCCCAGAGAGCCGCCCGCCTGCCTCCTGGACAGACCCAGAGTGGGGATCCAGATTATTCTCCTTCCCTCTTCCCCCCCTCCAGATCCAGGTTGGAAAGAGAGGGTCCCCACAGCAACCCTCGAAGATTTCCCTTCTGAGCACCCAGCTCCCCTGGGTGGGGCGGAGGGGGAGCAGTCATCCTCACTACGTATTGTCTCTGACACTCTGCATAATTCCAAGGTGTCACTAAAAACCCAAATAAACTCAACTACGTTTTCATTCTGAATTCCTAATTTACTGTGAGACGCTCCACCCACCTTCCCTCTGGGATGCCAAAATGAGCTCCAGATTTGTAATTCTTCCTGTCAGACTAGTCCTTTCTTCAGACACAAACACAGCCGAGGAGGCTGTTCCACGGCACAGAGAACATTTTTCCGCAGAACCTTTTTCAGGAGAAAATGTTATTTTTCTTGTGATTTGAAATTGGAATTAAATAAATCCTAGTTGCAGGAGTCAGAACCAGAGCATAGTATGGTTTTGTAAATTACCTTAGAGCTAGCGGGTGAGCATTTTAAGGGCCTGAGAAGACTTCCTTCAGTGAGCTGTAAAGAAGGATTGGGATGTTGGGACAGGATCTGAGACAGTTCTGTTCCCCTCCAGGACACTTGCCTTAACAATCAGGTTAACCTTCCTGAACTTGCAACAAGGTGCCTGCAGCTTGCTTTCTGGGACTCTAGGAGCACCAGCAGCAAGCACTTCTCTTACTCAAGCTGTCCAATCTGGAGAGACCACTTCTGGAAGGCTCCAACCCCAGTTGTCAACCTGAGTTCCCATTTCTTCCGCAGAGACTTAGTGGGTAAGTCAGGGCCTTGTGACACCTGGGGTGTCTAGACCGCCTTTTTCCTGCTCTAAGTGTCTTGCATAGAAAAGAGAGCTCATGACATTTTTATACAATGAATGAATGAATGATTTATCTCAAGAAGAGACTGTTCTTTTCTGTTGATTAGGTTCCTTGTCTCTAAAATATAAGTAATAGCACCTGCCCCATTTACAAATGAAAGGGACTGAATCACATGTCTTGGGCCCCTTAAATGATGTAATGTGTCTGGAACAGTGTCTGGAACATAGTAAATATTTAGTTAATGCCATTTCCTTTGCCCAACCCCTTCCAGTTCTGCACAATCATAATTGGCATTTATATTCACATTACTCTGCGCTTTTGCCTTGTAAAGCCTAAATTAGGATATCATCTATGACACATCTCCAGTCTCTTAACATTTTCCATGGAATTGAGTGCATTCTATAGAAACTGAGGAAGAGGAAGGGGAAACGGACTATTTTTAAATTTTATCATCCTGATCAGGAGGAAATTTCCATGAGCCACAGATCCATAAATAAACTACATTAGAATAGAACAGCAAGTTGTAAGTTTAAAATCATGATTCCTAAACTTTAAACTGCGTGGTGAGCTTTAGATGATGCAGAACCCTGGGTCTCGCTTTGGAACTTCTGCTTCCGGTCATCTGAAGGAGGTCCAAGAATCTGCATCTGTAATAAACACCCAGATGATTCTGCTGCAAGTGGCACCAGGCCCACTTTGAAAGATAGTGGTTTAGATACAGGTTTGCTTCAATTTCATTAAGGAGAACTGAATAAGCAAATTTGCCTTGTGAGATAAGGTGAGTCGTGGAAGAAACCTCTGGTTTTGGTGACCTGCAGTCCCAGTTGGAATGCTGGCTCTGCCATTCACTAGATGTGGGTCAGTGACCAACACTTAATCCCTCTAAGATTTGGTATCCCCAGCATAAGGTAGGATAATGACACCTACTTGTACATTTGTTGTTGGGTAAAAATGAGCTTTTGCACACAAGGAATCCATCATACATGCTAATTCCCTTTATAATCCCTCTCATAAAGGCTCGTCTACTCTAATATCCTGATTTAAAGGGAAAGAAATGAAGGCTCAGTCCCTCAGCAAGTCAGCAGAGCTACGATCAGGAGACACAGTTCAGAACCTTGTTCCCT
>NW_006198387.1:313330-331744 GCF_000334495.1 Tupaia belangeri chinensis | reverse complement strand
TCCCTACACAGTACAGAACCTTGTTCCCTATACAGTGCTGTCTCTTGGTCTTTATGCCAAGCACACGGTTTGCTTTTCCTTTTCAACTATTCCCCCAAGTAAGATGCTTTCTCCAAAATAAAGAACAATGACTGCTAGTTACCCAAACTATATATTCTTTTCTACACTTGCTTTATAACAGAATCATGAATCTTACACTTCTCAGGCTCCTTGCACCTGGGTATGACCAGGTGGCAGAATTTTGGCCAGTGAAATGTAAACAGAAGTTTACTTCCCACAAATTGAAACTTGTAAGAAACATATTGTTTCCTCATAAGAAAGGGACAGACTCATCACATTCTCACTTCCTTCCTGGAACACAGCTGCAATACCTGGAGGTGTTGCCACCATACTGTAAACATAAGGATAATAACTAAAACTAAAGATAATAGAGTAAAAAATGGAGACAGTCTTGGTCATTGATAAGTTTCTTAAGCAACTACAGCAGCTCAAATGTGCTTACATATTTCTTACTATATGAGAAAAATGAATATGTTCTTTTTCATTTTACCATAGAACATTCCAGTCCTAGATATATGCCCATCCTATCTATTGTTGTATATTTTATTTCTATCTTATTTTCTTACCTATAAGATATTATTGATCTATACCATTATTATCTATTGCTCATCCTTGGTACTCCTAACTGAGTAACAAACCACCTTAAAACTACTGGTTTAAAAAATAATATTTTTCATTAAACCATTGTAGGCTGGGCAATTTTTCCTGTCTAAGCTAATTGAAACTGATCCTGAGCTCGTATATGAGCTTACTGTCAGGCAACAGGTAGTTGGACAGGCCTAAAATGGTCTAGGTCAGTTCTTCTGTTTGGTTTTTCAGCCTCCAACAAGTTAGCCTAGGCTTATTAACATGGCAGTTCAGAGACCCAAGATGAGCGAAAGTATGCAAGTTCACTTGAGTCTTTGGCTGAGAACTGACATAACATCATTTCTGGCACATCTCATTGGTTTGGGAATAAGTTGGGCCAAGTCCACCTTTAAAGGGTAAGGAGCTGTAAAATCACATCGCCAAGTGGCATGGATTCCGACAGAGGAATAAGGATGAGCATTTTTGCAGATATTTTTTTTACCACTTTTTCTGTTCTGTATTTCTTTTTACTTCTCAGACTTTCCCCTTCAACTCACTTTCATTTTGCCAAAATCCTACCAAACTTGCTTTAGTGAGAGTCTACTAGTGACAAATAATCGTAGTTTTTGTTTGACTGAAAGTGTGTTTATTTAATCCACATGTTTGAATACTATTTGCACTGGAAGTAGAATTCTAGATTGGTGATTATGTTCTCTTCGCAACTGCAGATAGCGTTTGACCGTCACCACCTCCCGTTGTTGTTTCTGTGAAATCAGATAATAATCTAATGGCTTTCCCATTGCAGAGAAAGAAGCTGTCTTTTCTCTCTGGCTGCATTCTTTATAAATAAACTTTGTTTTTTCAAGCAATTTCGGTTCACAGCAAAATTAAGTTGCAATTACAGTATCCCCATGTGTCCCCTTCCTATTCTTGTGTAGCCTCTGCACCTAGGGACATTCTGCCCCAGACGGTATCTTTGTCACAATCAGTGAACCTCCGCTGACACATCATTATCTCTGAGTCTGTAGTTGTAGGTGTTGTAAGTTTGAGGTTTTGATGAATGTACAGTAACATGCACCTACCATTATAACATCACAGAAAATAGTTTCACTGTCCTACCCTCTCACAGATATCCTCCTACAGGTTCTTCTAGTTGTTCTATAGTTGTAGATTTTACATTTAAGTCTTTAAGCGGTTTTGAATTAATGCTTGTGAAAGACATGAGGTATGTATAGATCCAGGTTGTTTTGTTTTGTTTTGTTTTGTTTTGTTTTGTTTTGTTTTGGAGAGGTTTTTGCTATAGGGTGCATGCACTCACCAGAAAGACAGAGAGACAGAGAGACAGAAAGTGAGAAATCCCCCCCCCCACGGGGGGGAATGGCCACGCCACAATCCCTTCTCCTTCATTCTCCTCTCGGGATCTTGGTCATACACGCACGCGTACCTGGCATGAGTTTAAGCCACTGGGTCTGGTACTAAAATTGCGGTCGACTACATGGGAGTCCAGCAACATAGTCATTACACCAACTGCTGGTCCCTCCAGGTTCAGTTTTTTCTGTATCACATTTAGTTTATCTAGCGTGATTGCAGAAAAAAAATTTCTTTCCTCATTGAACTTACACTGGTGCCTTTGTCAAAAATCTTTTGTGGGGCCAGCCAGACAATACAGTAGCTGGATCCCATATGGCTGTGAGGTTTGAATCTTGGACTCGGTGGCTTGAAAAACACGCCAGGTACATGTGCACAAAATCCTGAGAGCAGAGTGGAAGAGAAGGAATTGAGGTGGTCATTGCCCCTTGGGGGTGCTTTCTCACTTTCTCTCTCTCCCTCTGTCTCTTTCTGCAAGCACATGTGCCCTATAGAAAATTAAAAAACAAAAAAACAAAATTTTTGTATATTTGTGGGTTCATTTCTGGACTTTTTTTCTTTCCTATTGGTCTATTTGTCTATCTGAATGTCAATACCACTGTCTCAACCACTGCGCTTTATGTTAGGTCTTAAAATCAGGTAGAGCCCTAGCCATATTTGCATTGGGGCGGGGTGGGGGGGCACTACTGCACAATGACTAAGGCCACATGGAGGTCCTGGTTCAGTTCCTAGCCCAACCTAAACAGGCCAGCACAAGTCTGTGGTCTAGCTACCTTTGGGACCTCATCTTTATGGGAGAAGTGTCCAGAAACCTGGGATGATCACCAATCCTTATCTCCCATTCCCTGTGCCCTGGAAGAGTAGACAACAGACGCTCAAGTGATTTGGTTCAATAAACGCCCACAGCTAACTGCGGTGCTCCAATTACCCTGCTGAGCTCTTTCTGTCGCTTAGTTTTTTTGGCCTGAGAATCTCTTCATTTCTTGCCAGCTCATACATGCATTTAGGAAGATATGTTTCCTCTGCATTTTAGTCCCCTCTCCCCATGGGAGGGTCAGCCCACCAATAACCAAGTACAAAACTCCTTCTACCTAACTTTCTTTACAAACAAAAGAAATCACTGTCAGGAATTCTGTTATGGAACACATTGTAATGTTATAGGTATCGAGAAAGATTGAAACAAAAGCTATTCTGCCAATACAGTACAAGAGAAATTTAGCTCCTGGCATTGTCTCTGCTCCTTCTCCAACATTAAAAATATGCTCACAGGCTGTCTATCCCCACCCCCGTCATTCAAGCTGGTTTCCCCAAATGGTTGGGTTACTTTAGGAAAATGTTTGATTTTGTTTTGTGTTTTGTATTATTTTGTTTTTGCTTAGGCTTTGGTTATGAATGTCTAATTTGCAACATATAAAGAATTAGACCTGTGGATGAATATGCTTTTTCTTTCAAGGGATTTATTTGTTTCTTAATTTATGATGAATTTTATCGATGGCCTATGGATACTGGAAAGCAGAAGTAGACTCTGGTTTTGGCACATGGGAATTTGTGTGTCAAGTGTATGTGTGTGTCTATTCCGTGTATGTACCATGTCTGTATGTATTTAATCCTGGTAGTTAATTCTTGTTTTCTTTTGTTTCTTGGGGGTTTTTTTGGACAAGATCTTGCCCTTGGAGGTGACGCCCCTGCTTCAGCCTCCAAGCTGGGACTACCAACAGGCACCACCATGCCTAGCCTTCAGTTTGGACTAGGAATCAAACCCAGTCCTCCCCTGTGGTCCCAGCCTGTGGAGCACAGCACCTCAGCAACATGTGATCGTGGCTAGACCCCTTGCAAAATACAGAGGTACGTTAAGTTCTTGGCCCTTCCCCACTGTTTTCCCTGTTTCCCTGGAGACACATCTTCTGACCTTCAGCACCCACCCTATCTCGCTGGGAAACAAGAATGGGATACAGGCTTCTGGTCTTGAGTTAGGGCAGGGGGCTAAGAGGCATGAGCATCTTCTCTCTGCCCCTGCAAGGTGATCCTGTAGTCACAGTCTGTGGCTCTGCCTATAGTGGTTCCCAAGACCAGTGCTGTCCTCAGACATCTGGGCCTTAAGCCATCCTGGCTTCCCTCCCTGGGACACAGAATATTATCTGACCTGCTAACTAGACCTTGTGTCCATAGCTGGGCTGATGCATTGGTCCCTTGTGTCATCCACAGTGCCTTCAAGTCTGGTCCCACCTCCCTCTGATTATTTCCCCTTCCAAGATTGGAATCTCAGGCTCAAACTGAGCCCCATGGGTAAATTTTTGCTCCATACAAACCAACCTTCCTGATGTTGTTGTCTCTCTGCTTTGGAAGTACCTGCAACTACTTTCTTTGTCTGTCGAAACATCTTGCTTCCTTTTTAGAGTCCCCAGAGTTGACTGCCTGCATGTCATCTGTCACTCTGCCCTTGTCTGCTGCCTGACTGACTAGACGCATTGCCTCACCATAGCCCTGTACTCTTCCTCCCTGTCAGTCTGCCTTACCATTGCATTGTCTCCAGGCAACCCTGACTTTCTCCGTGGTCAATCAGAAAGATTCCCTTGTGGTCAAGACACAGAGAAGGGTTACAATAGGTTGCCACTACCCCTTCTTCTGGCTCAAATTTCCCTTTAATCACATGTTGCAAAAAAGTGCAAAGGGAAAAAAAAAAAGGCTGTAAGACATGTAGTTCATGCCCATGTAGCCTCTTTGTAGAAAATCTGCATACATTTAATCTTATTCACACACACACACACACACACAAATCCATGTGAACATTTAGAACTATACATCCAAACAACAGCGTCCACATTTGTTGAGAGAATTCCCAGAAGCACAGCAGTAAGGCAGTGAGCTTAAAATGACTCTATTTTGCAACTTAAGCAGTCAGAAAGTACACAAGGGTAGTTACTGAGATTAAGTATGCACCTGCATTTGCATACTGTCATACACAAATTCACATGCACAAAAAGCAGGTCCCCTCCTTTAAATGCATCTACAAAATTTATCATAAATTTTGAAAAAAAATTTAAAAACACCCTGGGGGCTGATAGGTGGCGTGGTGGTTATAAGGCACTGGGCTCCCACATGGCCCACTGTGACTCCAGTCCTGGACCTGGCTGCTTGCTTTCTTATTTTCCCTCTCTCTCTCTGTCTCTCTCTGGCCAAGTTAAAAAATAATAACGATAATAAAATTAAATAATCCTTTTTAAAAAAATCACTCTGAAGCAGAGAAAGCAGGGGATGAAAACTTTGTCCCCAGTGCATTTAAAGTTGGATGTTCTTAACAAAAGTCTGAGTGAAAATGAAACAAGGCAAAATATCCAAAAACAGTAAATATATTTTCCAGAAGTTACCCAAGCATTTGGGTGGAGGAAAGAGGGAGGAAGAAAGCAAGCCTGTGAGCATATTCTTGAATTTAGAAAAATGGAAATAACATTGGAACCTGACTTTCTCTGATATGCATTATATTGCCCAATAGCTTTTGTCTGAATCCCTTTGATATCTGTACCAGTTAAGACTGTATTCTGCTGCAACGAAAGCCAAGCAGTGGCTTCTGTCTGTGTGATGGTGTGGGGGTGGGATGGGAGGGCCTGGGGAGAGAGTGAACACAGTGGTGAGTAGAAGGTATTCCAGAGAATTCAGCTGCGCCCAACAGTCCAGTAAGGAGATCACTTAAAGGTGAGCCAATTCCTCACCCTCTCTGAGCACAGCCCCCATCTTACCCATCCCCATCTAAGTCAGGCAAACACCAACCAGTCTTGAACAAATCCTTCCTATCTCACAGAGGAAGGACAAAGAATCCTATCTTCATCTAGTGATAGTTATGCTGCCCTGGCCACAAGGAGCCTCTGAGAATGCCGTGTGCCAAAGAGGATGCTGGACCTCCCTGTAGCACAGCATATATGCAGTGCACAAAGGAAGCTGGATCCCATGTGGCCAACTAGGGTTCAAGCCCCAGCTCTAGTGGCTTGAAATAATGCCAGGTGTATGAATGTCCAGGATCTTGACACAATGGAGAATTGAAAGAGAAAAAAATTGCTGAATGACAGACCCTGTTAGGAATTGCGCTCTCTCTCTCTCTCTCTCTCATGTTTATGTGTGTGCATGTGCCTCAGACACTTTAAAAAAAAATCAGGGGGACCAGCAGTTAGCGTAATGGCTATGTTGCTGGACTCCCACGTAGTAGACCGTGGTTCAAGTCCTGGACCCGGCGGCTTAAACTCACGCTGGGCACGCGTACGTGCAACCCAAGATCCCAAGAGGAGAATGGAGGAGAAGGGACTGTGGCATGGCCATCCCCCCTGGGGGGTGATTTCTCGCGTTCTATCTCTCTGTCTCTCTCTGTCTTTCTGGCGAGCGCACGCGCCCTACAGTGAAAACCTCTCCCCCCCCAAAAAAAAAATTATATATATCAGGGGTCAGCAAGTGGCATGGTAGTTAAGGCACTGGACTACTACATGGCCAATGGCAGTTCAAGTCCTAGATTGAGTGGCTTGCTTTCTTACTTTCCCTCTCTCTCTCTCTCTCTCTGGTCAAATTAAAATAATAATAATGGTGATGATTAATAAAATTAAATAAAATAATTCCTTTTATAAAAATCAAAGCAGGATGCTATCTGTCTCCTGATGGTCTTCTGGAAAGAAATGGGAGATCACGGGACCAGCAGTTGGCATAATGGTTGTCGCTGGACTCCCATTTAGACGACCACGGTTCAAATCTGGACCTGGCAGCTTAAACTCACGCCGGGCACGTGTGCATGCGTGCCCAAGATCCCAAGAGGAGAATGGAGGAGAAGGGATCGTGGCGTGGCCATCTCTCCTGGGGGGGTGATTTCTCACTTTCTGTCCTTCTCTGTCTTTCTGGTGAGCGCATGTGCTCTGTAGCAAAAACCTATCTAAAAAAGAAAAAACAGGAAAAAAGAAATGGGAGATCACAGAGAGCTTTATCTAGAAATCTCAGGAAGAAGGAGGATAAACCTTAGCAGGGTGGAAATTCTCTGCTCTTTAGTTTGTATACCCCGTGTTCCCAACGCCATCTGATGTCCCCTTTTTAAGATCAATCAACAGGAGGTAGACAGCAACAAGGGCCCCAACTGACTTGAAAGTTCGTGGTGACCCTGAACCTCGCTTTTGTGTATTTCAGCATTCCCCCCAAGTGCCAAACGGGGATTCAGGACACAGAATCCCAGTGAGGAGTCTAAATTTGATTTGATTAAGTGGGCACAGGCTGCTCATGCTGAGATGTAAGGCAGGAGCTCTAACTTCTAGGCTGCTCTGTGACTAATGTGCTGTGTGACCCTTCTCTGGACTTGTTTCCCTATTTATAGAAAGTATGGAGGGAGGTCTGGAAAGACTGTAGAGAGTTAAAGCTGCTTTCTAAAATCTGGCTTCCCTACATCAGTCACCAGGGAGAAGAAATGCTGCTTTCTGAAGCCTCAGAGTGGTAGGGATTCTTTAGAAAGAAAACAAATCAAAAAAATGTAAGAAAACAAAAGTTGGCTGTCATAACAGAAAAGGACAAGTGCAGATGATCTCATCAGTTCTCTGGCACTCTCATCTCCATCTCTCATCTCGGTCTTTTCTCTGAGTCGGCCTTGTTTTCTCCTTCAGACATCTTCCTGCATCCATTATGGATGTGGGCTGCCCACGGTGGCTTCAGGCTCACCCTAGCTGGAAAACCCAGAGAAAGAGAACTTCTTGCGCCAGAACTTCTTAAAACTCCAGGCAGACTCTAATTGGCTCAAGGAGGACCAATCAGGTGCCCATGCTGAGTCAGGGTTTCTCCATAGAGGAATAATAATAATAATACCAATTATTACAATTATTATTATTGAGAGATTTTTGCTATAGGGCTCATGTACTTGCTGGAGAGAGACAGAAAGCAAGAAATCACCCTGCTCCCAGGGAGATGGCCCCACTGAAATCCCTTCTCCTCCATTCTCCTCTTGGGATTTTAGGCACACATGCACACACGCCTGGCATGAGTTTTAAGCTGCTGGGTCTGGAACTCGAACCGATATCGACTATGTGGGAGTCCAGTGATATGACCATTACACCATCTGCTGGTTCCAAGCTGTTGGTCTTTTGAGTAGGACACTTCTTTGTTATGGGGCACTGTCCTGGACATGTTTGGCATCCCAGGCCATTAAATGCCAAAAACGTTCTCCAATCATTATGACAACAAAAACAAAACTGTCTCCTCCCTGACATTTCCAATGCCAGCGGTGTGGAGGACAGTATATTGAGAGCCTTGCCACTGAGAACCACTGTCTTGCACCAGTCACTTCAACCAGGGTCTCAGGGCATTGTGATTGGCTAAACCTCAGCCATGTGCCCTGCCCTGTGCGGGAGGTCAGGGTAGACAGGGCACTGTGTTTGGCAACCCTAACCAACCCAAACGGATCTATCACCAGATTCCTATCACTGGGATGATTCTATGTAAAGGCCACCCGCTGCTGGTTGTCGCCACCACTGAGTGGAAAAGTGAGCCTTCCCAAGGGGAAGGAGCACCCACTCCTCTCACTAATCATCCTCTGTGCCTGCATCACCCAGCCTCTTAAATCGCAGGACTGCAGCTCAAAACCAAGCCCCCTTCACGTGGCATTGAAGGCCCTCCTGATCTTTTGTTTTTCTCTCTCTCCCCTACTCCCTGGACTGTCATCTCCCGGAGGGCTGAGGCCCTCTGTATCCTGAGTGCCCAGCACTGGGAGTCAGTTCAGAAACCTGCTGGACTGAACCAGAGCCCGAGGGAGTCTGCAGACTTACTGTACCCAGGGCAAACACTGTTTTCCACCCAGGGGCCCATTGGAAGTAGGCCATAGGGTATTTCCAGGAAAGAGCAATAGGAGCAATAGCCCCAGGGCCCCAACCATCTCAGGATTCTGAGAAAAGGGGAAGGCGGGGCTGTTTCTCAAGAGCTCCAGCACATTCATGGCACCATAGCTGGGCTGAGCTGAGGAGCCATGTGGGTGCAGGAGCTGCACTCCCTTCACTTCTCTCGGGAGCCAAAGCCAAAGGTCAAGACACATTTTTAGGAGATTTCAGAGAGCCTGAACTATGCATGAGCACAGCTCTGGCGGGTGTCTCTGTCTCTGCCCTCTGAGTCATCATACCCTGTCCCCAAAGTACATTTCTTGACTCCTCTCACAGGCCCCAGAGCGTAGCCCAAACCCCTTCCTCATTTCTAGTAAGATAGCTGAGACTACTTGGTACTTTCCAAAGGAGTTTAACAGGGAAAGAAGAAAATGCCAGAAGTCGACCAACTTTGTAGAAGGTGTGTCTGAGCTTCTGGAACATCCTGCTCTATGCCCTTCTTAGAGTTCCATTTACAGAAGCCTCCATATTATTTCTAGTTCCAACTAAAGCTGATGTGGGATTGGGCTCCCTGGGTGCACTATTTTCTCTCTCCTAGCCCTCAGAAGCATGGCTGGGGGGAGAAGTGCAGGCCCCTAGAGAGACAGGACTAAATAAAACATGAGATCTTTCCACACACCTTTTCTTCCTTCCTCCCTCAAACACTCCAGATCACCTCCTCCTCTTGCGCCAGGTTTTGTTTGTTTGTTTTTCCTTAAGAGCCGCAGTTTAGTGAAGGAGATGCCTACATACAAGTAAGTACCTATCCTAGTATCCAATAGAGCTGACCAGACTCTCATCATCATGTTTCATCAATAGAAAAAACAGTCTGTCTCTCCCCCAAATACCAAAAAGTCATTTAATTTTTTTGTTTATTCTGTTTCGGTTTGTTTCCCAAGGTTTATTGGAAATTCTAAAGCCATGACAAAAATCTTTAAATGGTTGCCCTTGGTATTTTGATGAGTGACCCGCAGGTTGAACTGTCTGCCAAAGTCCAAATGCTTCAGCATTTCCGTAGTGTCAGGATCTACTTCAGTGACCTCCTGACCCAGGGCTGAGACCTCAGGAACAGAATTCTCTCTCCTTTCTCTCTCCTCTTCCTCCAGTTCAATGGAGAAGCCTCTCACTGCCTCTCTGAATCTGCTTCACCAGGTGCGTGACCTGGCCTGCTAGCTCATTGAGGAGCTTGTTATTGGAAATGACGTGATGTTCATGCACGTGCGTGTGTTCGTGTGGAAGTCGTTGCTGGGACATGTATAGTACTTCTCCATGATGACCTGGACTACCTTCGTCACAGTTTTGGTACAAATGCAGTCCATGTTGGTGGGTCCATGGTGAAAGTGTTCATTTCAGTTTTTTTATCAAAGAGAATCTTTTTTTTTTTTTTTTTTTTTTTTTTTTTATTTTTTTTTTTTTAGATTTTTCCTTTATTCATGATAGAGTACATGCACCTACACCACAGAGAGAGAGAGAGAGAGACAGAAAGAGAGAGAAATGTGAACCCTCAGTTCTGGTCACACCAAGATCCTTTTCTTCAGCCCTCCACCTCATCGTATTTTGGGCACCCATGCATGTGCCAGGTGTATTTTTCAGGCTACCGGGCCAGGGATTTGAACTGTGGTCACCCTGTGGGATCTGACTTCTCCTGAGCATCACATTACCACTGCACCATAGAGCTGGCACTGAAAAGAATCATTTTAATGGTTCCAGAAAATGTTACATTTAAATATTCCCTCAAAATATGGTCTATGACACCACCTTCTCTTTCCTGGATGTCTTCTTTCCTTCAGAGAGGCCCTCTGCCCATTCTAGAATGTATCTACATAGATTTCTTACATTTCTCTCACTACCTGAGGTGCTACCACAAAAGCCTTGGGAATCTGGTAGACGAACTTAGACCTGTCTTAGCAGGGGAATGAGGAGAAGGAGGGACAACGATTCCTATTTGTGTACACCATGAAGCAACAGGACAAATGTGGTAGTATCAGCCTTCTCTATGGCCTTTGAGGCAACAGGACAAGTGTGGTAGTATCGGCCTTCTCTCTGGCCTTTGTCTCCCCTGCCCACCCCCAAGCACTATTGCTCTGCCCTAGATCTTCTGACATTGGCTCAATTGACAACTCCCTCCAGACAACCTCAGACCCTCCTTTGGCTTCCCCTGCATTCACATGCTGATGGCTCCAAATCCAAATCTCCTTTTCCCTAGGAAGTCAGCCTCCTAAGTGCCCAAGTTTTTCCAATACATAAATGACTCTTAAGAAACCTAGAGTTTGAGAGGGACCTATGGTCACCTATAAAACTCTTTAGGGCAGCAAAACCATGACTTTTAAAAGTAGGTTATTGATGATGTCATTTAAAAATTACCCTGTGTGTGTTTTTTTTTGGTCTCCTCTTCTCTCTCCCTCCCCAATAAGTTCTGGTCTAGGGGATGGGTAGGGAAGACAGTGAAAAGACTTTTTGTGTCTCAGACCAGACAGGGCCTCTCCAAAACATGTATTTGCAAGGATTTGGTTGATGGGCCTGGAAGATGGATCCCTGGATTAATTGGGTTGTATCCAGGGAATGACATAAACTAGTTGGTATAGACCTAAGATTACTGCCCCCTTTTTACCAACTGTGGTGGTGACTGAGTTATTATGGTTATTGCTTTAGGCCAGTCATGGCTGCTCCTAGAACCCATCCAAACCACAAGGCTTTTCTAATATATGAGAAAGATGGAATAGTTGGTGGGTAAGCAACCAATGTCCCTGGCAAGGTTCCTCTTGAGCAATGGCTTGGAAACATTTTTAAAAGTGAATTGCTTTATTTCTTCCATGAACAAAAGTGAGACAAAGAGAGAGAGAGAGAGAGGCACCCTAATAGGTGTCTATGCCACAATCCACCCCTAGTCTCAGCTGGCCCAGATCATGGGTGTGTATGTGCACACCTGGAGTGCTCACATACTGGGACATGAATTTAGGACTCCTCCTTTGTGGATCCAGTGCGTTCCTGCTATATCACTGCCTGTTCCTGCAGACATTTTCAAACATGAGTCATAGTAGGAAACACATTTTACTCTGTGACTTAAGACACACAAACACACACACACACACACATACACACACAAATGCACTCACTCACACACACAAGAAAAACAAAATTTTCACTGAATAACATTGACCCCTTGCTACCTTGCTACTGAGACTACATTCTGATATTTTGAAATCCTGGCTGCTTGAGTAGGTAATGCCCAGTTCTATTTAATTTTTTTTTTTTTAAATCTTGATCTGAACCCACCAAACTGACTTCACAGCTTATTGGTGGGCCCTGACTCATAGTTTGAAAAATGTCATTCTTAAGATTTGCATAAACTTCCTGCATTACTAAAATAGTTGTTAAGATGTGGCATCAATCCTCTTGGAAGTGGAGAGGGAAGTGTGCAAGGAAATGGAAGCTGGGTCAGTGGAGGGTCATCCAGGGGTGTGGTGCTTGTCACTAGTGACTCAGAAGGAAGGCCTGGAGAGATTTTTGAGCTCCAAAGTCAGATTCCAGCTTCAAGAGCGAGGCAGTTCACTAGGACTATTCTCTCGAACAGATCAGATGTGTGGCTGCGTAGGACTCCACTGGACTGGCACATGGGCATGCAGCACAGCTGCTCAGGCTACTGTGTGTAGGACATTGTCTGTGTATTACAGAGGTGTTGAGGGGGAAGGTGCAGGTGAGCATAAGTCAGCCATGTGCCCATTTATATAAAACTAAATGACATACACAAGTAAATATATGTTTAGGGATGCATTAATATAATAAAGGCAAGATGCAGAATAGTGGTTAGGGCCTGATAGACCCAGGGAAGGGCACAGAGCGTCCTTCCACAGTAATAGAGACATTTTATTTTCTGATCTAAGTGGTGGAATACACAGCTGGTTGTTTTAGTAGTCACTAAACATTAAAGATGGGTTGTAGGGCTGGCCGCATAGCTTAGTGGTCAAGGGAGCATGATTCCACATGGCCGACCATGGTTTTTAAATCTTGGCCCTGAAAGCTTGAAAAACGGCCCAGGTGGGGCCAGCAAATGGTGTAGCAGTTATATTACTGGACTCTCACATGGCTGACCATGGTTCAAGTGCCAGACCAGGTGGCTTGAAACTCATAGCAGGCATGTGTGTGTGCATACCCAAGATCCCAGGAGGAGAGTGGAGGAGAAGAGATTGTGTCATGGCCATCCTCCCTCAGGGGTGATTTCTCACTTTCCTCTCATGTCTCTGTCTGTCTCTCTCTGGCAAGCGCACATGCATATGGCAAACACCCTTAAAGAAAAAAAAAAAAGAAAGAAAAGAAAGAGAGAAACAGGCCAGGCATGTGTGGGTGGACGCCCCAAATCCCAACAGGATGGAGGAATAGAGAAGGAATTGCAGCATGACCATGCCCCATGGGGGTTGTTTTCTTTCCCCCTCCCTACTCTGTCTCTCTCTCTCTCTCTCTCTGGTGAGTGATGTACCCTTTGGCAATAAAAAAGGAAAAAGCTGGGTTGTATACACAAATGCATGCACACATCTATTGGTATGTGCGGACTTTGCTTAATGAGCTCACAGACTTAAGTGGAAGACAGACGTAATCATAACTAATATATATACAGTGAGATCATAAGAAATACAGAGGCAATCATTCTGGCTAATTATGTGACCTTGGGATGTAATCTTATTTCTTGAATTCTTATTCTGTAGACACATTATATATAGATAGATATTAAAAAAGCACATATAGTATATGTGTATATTACATATATAATGTATACTATACATACACATAGCTACATATATAATAAGCTTATTGTGAGAATCAACTGATATATATATATATAATGCACGAGAAAATGTCTGACAAACTGTGAAAAACTGCAGAAAATGTGAGATAATATTATCACTTTGGGCATCTTTGCAACTATTTCTTCTGGGAAGCTGCTATATCCCACACAGTTTTGTGCTCAAGTGGCAGTCTGAAGAAAGCAGGTTGTGACTGTAAATTATTCTCAATCTAACATATTTTGTGTCTAGCACAATGAGGGATAGAAATAAAGACGACACTGGCTATTACTGAATAGCTTGTGATTATCAGAACAGAGACTTGGCACTGAACTGACCCGTGGGAGGCTAGACTAGGGGGACTAGGAATGGGAACTAGTGTGCTATTTGGGGCTGGGGGCTAGGGCTAAGTAGAGAGTACGATGCTCCCCCTTCCCTAGGGGCCCTTTTGGTCCAGTAAGCTGACCCTCAACACCATTCTGACACTGGGCCCTGGCAGGAGCTGCTCCACCTTAGGGCTCTGGTCTAAGCATGGACACAAAACCTTTCCCCCTGTTCTCAGCAGCCCCAGTGTGAGAAGCATGGGAATATTCTGGCTTATGGTGCTGCCAGACTAGGCTCTCTTTCTCAGTTCCTTGACTCTGCTCTGTTCCTCTGCTACATGAGCCACCTATGCCGGCCCAGACTGCCAGCACAGCTCTGCAACCTCCTTGTTCATGGTCCCACTTTTCTGGCTCTTTGCCACTTCCATGCAAGGGGTTCTACTTTAAGTTCTCGGAGGCTCGTTCCAAGATTCAGAAGGTAGCAATTCACTATCAAGACAGGAGACCAGGTTCAAGAACCCTGTAGACATACTGACTCCAGAAAGTAGACTCCAACGTTTCTCCCACTTGGGATAAATTATTTCCCAGAGACTGGGGGGGAGACAAAGAACCTGATTGGAGTCAGGCAGTTTATCGGAGTACCCGCTGAACAGGTGACACAAATGCAGCAACTGGAGGCAAGTTTGTTAAAGAGCTCATTTGCAAAAAGGTATGGAGATAGCACAAGGGAGGAGGCAGAACCCCAGAGTACTCAAGGAAGTACTGTTAACAGCAGGGGCTCTTACCAGCCTAGGCCTGAACGTGTGAAGGGAGGGATAATGTTAGTGCCTGAAGAGAGAGTCCTGTAAAGGGAGGAGCTACCTGAAGGATCTGCAGTTTTCAGTAGAGAGTCGTAGCCAGTCATTGGAGACCCCATAGAGACAGAACCAGGCAAAAGAATCTGACTTCATTCTCCTGCCTCCCATCTCCAGCCTGTTGATTAAACCTAAGTGGCAGCCAAAAGGCAAGGAAATCACCTGTTATGGTCCATTTGGGTCAGAGTGCAGGGAACAGAGCACGGGGGATGTGGAGAACCGAATGACCTACACAACTTTCCTGTGATGAGGGGCCTCCACAAGGGCTGGATTTGAGCAGGATAGCACCACAGTCAAAATGGGAAACCCAGAGGACACCAAAGATCACAAAAGCACAGTCAAGCATTCAATCCAATGAGACTAACTGCAGACCCCTGGAATTCAGAGACGGAAAAGGCCACTGGAAGGTGAGGGCACTATGTGCAAAGGCATGACCTTGATGGCTGAATTCAAGCATTCTATATTTCAACCAAAATGAAGCCATGTCTTGGTAGAAATTTCTGGCATGCAAGAGTAGAATTAATTCAGCAATTTCACTTGCAGCACCAGGTTGAAATTTCCTATCATCTGCTTTCAAGGACATTTAGAAGCAGATTTGTAGCAGATTCTCTATTATTTACTTTATCACTAAGAGTGACTTAATGGAATGATCCTTGTTCAGCGATTTAAAAGACCTCAGTGTGAGACTCCACTGTGCCAGCAGGTGGTGTGATAGTTAGGGCTCTAGACTTCCCCATGGTCAAACACGGTTTGAGTCCTGGACCTGGTGGCTTGCTTTCTCACTTTCCCTCTCTCTCTGGTAAGCATGCATCCCTTGTAGCAAATTAAAAACCAATAATAATAAGTAAAACAGTGCCTGCACCTCACTGAAGCCTTCAAGTCACTCCATTCCGCTGTCTGGGATTCAGTTTCCTGCTCCGTAGTATGTGAGGGTCGGCCGTGATCACTAAGATTCTTCTGACTCAAGCATGCTAAGATTTGCAGAAGGACCATGATCAGAATAGGTCATAACTGGCACCCAAAATTCAGCAGTCACAGGTGGATTCCATTTTGTAAACTACCACATTGTTTTTTTGACATCTCTCTTTAAAATTGTTCCATTGCTCTGATGTAGCAAAGAAGAGAAAATAATTGCCTTCCAGTGGATTCATGCCCATGAAAACAAACCCAAGTGTACTGCTACTAAAAAGACTCCGTCTGCCGTGCTTCCTATTTATTTTGGTGTTGGTGAATTGGCCGGAGGAGACTTGAGAAAGGCGTGCTACACCGCACTGAGTCATCACCTGAAAGGCTTCCTTCAAGAACCTCCAAGAGCCCAGCTGGCAAAGATAGGGCCTGCTCTCACGATTTGTCCCTGGTACATCTCTCCACGCAGGAAGCTGTTTGCCCTCACTTCCTCATTACAAGGCTGACCCACCAAGCTCGTTTCTTGTTTAAGTCAGAAAAGACAGCAGGGACCAGAAGTGGCATGGTGGTTGAGGGCGCTAGACTCCCACATGGCCAACCATGGTTTGAGTCCTGGACCAGGCAGCTTGCTTTCTCACTTTCTCTCTCTGGTCAAATTAAAATAAATAAATAAAGTTAAATAAAATAATTCTTAAAAATTGATCCCTTTTAAAAAATAAATAAAACAAGGCCTTGGAATGCTCACTCTGTCTTCAGGTCCTGGCATGCAGTCTGACTGACTCACTATAAGAGGGATCTGTCATGTTTCCTGCCCAACTTCTCCCTCGTTCCCTAACAGGGACGAACATCCTCACCTCCTTCCTTCCTGTCCTACTCCAACCACATGATTGATTTTAGCAGAGCTGCAAATCACAGATTCTTAACACCCGGCCACAAAGATGATGCTATGACTAGGCCTGGCCCATCCCCCAGCCACAAAGATCAAATGAGGAAACTGATAAGAGCTGGGCCAATCTGCTGGGGTTTATATCCAGTAAAGAGGGAAAGGAGAGAGAAACCCCGTCATTGTTTTGACAGGGCTAGCTAAATAACACAAGCCAGGAGCTTCTGGTGGCTGTGCCTCCAGTGCCCTGCCCCTGCTAGGATGAAGACATCAGAAGTATGAGATAATGAGGCCCCAGCACAGAGAATGGCTTGTTCACTGGGGGAAAGAGAGGAGAGGAGGGAGACAAGTTGACAGTATTATGTATCTGGACATAGTGGTCCCACTGCCACACCTATTTTTTTTCTTTTCTTTTCTTTTCTTTTTTTTTTTTCAAAGATTTTTGTTATAGGGCACATGTGTTTATCAGAGAGACAGAGACAGAGAGACAGAAAGCAAGAAATCATTCCCCATGAGGGATGGTCTTGCTACAATTCTTTCTCCATTCTCCTGTTGGGATTCTGGGCATGCATGCACACACATCCAGCTTGAGTTTCAAGTAGCCAGGTCCAGGACTCAAACCATGGTCAGCCATGTGGGAGTCCAGTGACGTAACCATTACACCATCTGCTGGTCCCATCTATTTTCATTTCTATTTTAGTTTTTTTTGTTGTTGTTTTTTGGTTTTTGGTTTTTTTTTTTTTTGCTACAGGGCATGTGCTTACGCACACATGAGAGAGAAAGCAAGGACTCACCTGCAGAGGGGATAGTCATGCCATAATCCCTTCTCCTTCATTCTCCTCTTGGGATTTTGGCAACATATTCTTGTACCTGGGATGATTTTTCAAGCTGGCAGGTCTGGGACTTGAACCATGGAGTTGTCCATGCAGGATTCAGTGCCTTAACTTCCACGTCACCTACTGGCCTGCCAGGTCTACCTCTTTTTACAAGCACCCATAACTCTACATTTTAGTGATGCCAATTTCACTTGCATTTCTGTCCCATGACTGAAGAAGCCTGAATAGTAAGAGATGGGTACCAGCAAATGAAACATGTAGGTAACAGACCCCAAAATGTGCACCTGGGGATCCATGAGGATTCCTCTCTCCTGAATGGAGAAGCTGACAGTCCAGGTGATAGTGAGTGGCCCGCCAACTCTGGCCAGCTGCTTCAAGGGGTCTGAGGTCAAAAGATGTCTTTTCCTGGGCCTTTTGATGAGGCACAACTAAAAAGAAAGTTTCCATCGAAGCTGGGCTGTTTGAAGTAGGGGGTTTAAAAAAGAAGCTCCTTCTTGCGGTAAGGTTCCAGAGTACGAGTCTGATAGTCTTTTTCCTTCAACAACTGCAAAAGCAGAATCGTGCAACACAGCCCACAGTTTGTACAGACCTTCTCATTGCTCAGAGCTTCAGAACTGCTGAGGCAAGGAAGGTGGACATGCTCCTTCCCACAGCTCAGTTCAGCTGGGACCCATAGGAGGACAAAAATGACTTGCCTCTCTGCTAGTGATGTGAGTCTTGTCTGTCTCTGCCCAGAAGGTAGGGATATAGGTTCTTAGATGGTGACTCGGATCATTTCTTTTTCCCTTTAAATTTTAAAAAATTAATTTAATTATTTTTATTTTTTTTTACTGCCAGAGGGCACACTTGCTTGCCAGAGAGAGAAAGAGAAAGTGCTGCCCAGTGGGTTACCCCACAATCCCTTTTCCTCCATCTCTCCATCCCGTCAGGATCCTGGGCATGCATGCACATGCCTGGTACAGTTTTCAGG
>NW_006198387.1:285250-311394 GCF_000334495.1 Tupaia belangeri chinensis | reverse complement strand
AGCAGAATCGTGCAACACAGCCCACAGTTTGTACAGACCTTCTCATTGTTCAGAGCTTCAGAACTGCTGAGGCAAGGAAGGTGGACATGCTCCTTCCCGCAGCTCAGCTCAGCTGGGACCCATAGGAGGACAAAAATGACTTGCCTCTCTGCTAGTGATGTGAGTCTTGTCTGTTTCTGCCCAGAAGGTAGGGATATAGGTTCTTAGATGGTGACTCGGATCATTTCTTTTTCCCTTTAAATTTTAAAAAATTAATTTAATTATTTTTATTTTTTTTTACTGCCAGAGGGCACACTTGCTTGCCAGAGAGAGAAAGAGAAAGTGCTGCCCAGTGGGTTACCCCACAATCCCTTTTCCTCCATCTCTCCATCCCGTCAGGATCCTGGGCATGCATGCACATGCCTGGTACAGTTTTCAGGCTGCTGAGGCTAGGATTCAAACTGCAGTTGGCCATGTGGGATCCAGCTCCCAGTGCATGAGGCCTACACACTGTGCTATGGGACTGGCCCACTTCTTTAGCATTTTTCTAGTGGAAATTCTGCAGACATATATGAAGTGGTTAAATGTATCATTCAGTCATAGGTGGCAAGACTATGAGTATGTTCATAGTATGTTCATCAGCTTCCCAACTATTACCTATCAAACTATTCCCTTTTCATTTATTCAACATGCTTATCGAGTACCTACTAAGCAGTAGTTACTATTCTAGACCTAAGAGTAGAATAACAAAGAAAACCAACAACAATGAATGAATCTTGCCCTTATGGAATCATTCTCACATAGGAAATGACATCACTATCCAGGCACTTGGCCAGGCCCAAATCCCCAAAATCATTCTGTCATACTAAGACCTTTCAGCAAGGCTCCTCCTGCTACATTCATCCTCTATCTGCCCATTCCTTCCACTTCTACTGCTTCAGCCATGGCCCAAGACATAAACATCCCTCAGCTAAATCTCTGCAACAGTTTATCAGCTGGTCCATTCACTCCTGCATCACCCCCCACCACCACCACCACCCAGTCCTTTCAGCATCAGGAGACAGTTCTTACCAATACAAAAGCCAGATCATGTGCTATTAAACCTAGATCTGCAGAGAGCAAAATTCTAGGTAGTTGTATCCATCTCAATAATGAATGTTAGCAGCAGCAGTGTGGGAGGCTCTCTGGGTGTATAAAGAGTCAATGTTGTTTCCGCTTTTTCTGACAGTGGAAAATATCATAATGCTATGTTTAGTTATAGAATTAGCTGTCTCAAAACAAACAAACAAAAAAAAAAAACAAACAAAAACTCAGCTCAGTTCTGTAAGTTACCTTTAGTAGTTTTCAGAGCAACAGATGTAAACTCTAACACCTTACCTTGGTCTACGAGGACTAAGTATCAGCAACTGCCTATCTGCCCTCCCTCTGTCTTCTTCCACATTCACTTTTGCTCCAGCTCTTGCCAGCCCCCTTTACACCCTAGACTACAGAGCTGGTTTGTGTCTCAAGGCCCCTACATTCACTGTTCCTCCTCCTTGGAACACTCCCTGGGTCTTTCCAAGTCTGCCTCCTTTCCATTGTTCGTATGGAACTGATACTCAGTGTGACTTCTCCTGTTGTCTGGGAATTCCCGCTAAAGCCCGGAGGTGAGGACAAAGAAGTTGTAAGCATGCCACCTTCTTACAAGAGCTGCCCGGTCATGGCATCAGATTCTCCTCCTAGAGCCTACCTGAGTCCACTCTGCCTGTGCATGGCTGACCAGAAGTACAGGAATTGAACGCAGCACCCCTCTCCTCCCCTGATTTTAATGACTGACGAGAGTTGGTGTACAAATGCCACAGTTCCCTCATCCCTCTGGTTGGAAACTCTGAGGTGCCAGACTACACTGGTCCCAGTGATCTGAAGAGGAGAGTATAATCTAGTCATCCACAGTGGTGATTCGTTGTCCACTTTAAAACCTGCCTTTACTTCCCTGCCTCACTTCCCAGTCCCCCCGCTGGTGCTTCCCGGGATTATCTCCAACCAGGAGATCTGCCTGAGGGTGGGAGCAGCAAAAGGGTAAGGCAGGAGCCAGAACACGTCTCAGAGGAAGACCAGGACGTGCAGCAGAGCAAGGGTTCCCCAAGGCATTTGAAAATATTTTAACATTTTCAAAAGATCAAAGTAGTCGTTATGGCAATATCCTGACTCTGCTGAACTTCCTAGCACCTACTCAATGGTTTATTGCTGTTGTTAATTATTGCTACTAAGCAGGCACTCAGCCAATGTGTGCTGAATGAATGGGTAATTAAGTGAGTCCTGGGCCAATTGCTGAATGGGGATACCTCCACTGAGAAAAGAACCAGGAAGGGAACTAGCAGTTAGCGTAATGGCTATGTCACGTGGACTCCCACGTAGTCGACAGCAGTTCACGTCCCAGACCGGGTGGCTTAAAACTCACGCCGGGCGCGTGTGTGTGCATGCCCAAGATCCCGAGAGGAGAATGGAGGAGAATGGATTGTGGCATGACCATCCCCCCTGGGGGGTGATTTCTCACTTTCTGTCTCTCTGTCTGTCTCTGTCTGTCTGGCGAGCGCATGCACCCTATAGCGAAAATCTCTCCCCCGCCCCCCCAAAAAAAGAACCAGGAAGAAGGAGCAAGTCTGGAAGAAGACAGGTAGACAATTTCCTCCCACCAACATAGCAGATGAGAGGGTGCTCTGGGTCCTTCCGGGAACTCCAAGTCTCAGGGGGATAAGCAGATTATTTAACAGTTCTTGTAGCACATGTTCCTGTCAATCAGAAGGAATCCAGCCTTAGTGTTGGAGTTGAGTCCTGGAACCCCTACTGAGCCAGATAATAACATTTTAGTTGTTGGATTATGGGGAGGAGGAGCAGAGGGGCAGGGTAGCCAGCGTACTCTGTAGCTTGGGAAAGTGGGTATTCACCAAGCAGGAAGAATAGTACCGGCGTGTGCACACTGAATCACAGACCTGGGCTTGGAGAGGAACAAACCAGGCAGACTGAAGACTCAGTCTAGCAAGGCTGGGAAAAGGACCCCCCCACCACCCACCCACCAGTCCCCAGCTCCTGAGAGATACCTGGGGTAGGCTGAGGATAGTGAACACTGACTGGGTGCTTACTTGGGACCAGAACCCCATTCCTACTGCTTCCAACAAATTAACTCGAGGACAGGAGTCTCTATTACTATCTTTATTTTACAGATGAAGAAGTGAGCTGCAGGGAAAGGTTGACTGTAGGGGATTCTTTTCAGGAAATTCCTGGTAACCTACCTATGAGTATGTGGCTAGGCAAAACTCAACCACCATGTAAGTTGGACACAAGGTGGGAGGCAAGAAGGGACAATCAGGCAGTGTCTATCGAGGACCTTGCAGAGACTCAGTGGTGTCTTGGTCAAGGAGTAACCAAGAAGGTACTGCTCCAGCTGCTAGGTTAGACAGGTAGATAAGGATGGTACACTTACACTTGCTTGTCTCACCGGGTAGGGTTTCCAAGGAGTTGGGTGGGGGAGGGGCAGAGGAAGATAAACGTAAGATCTGAAATGTTCTGTGGCCTTAGGATGAGCTAATGGAGGGTCAACCAGTGGTGGGGTGGTTGAGGCAGCTGGATTCCACATACCCAAATGAGGAGTTCAAGTCCTGGACCCAGCGGTTTGAAAAACACACTGGTATGCGTGCATACATGCCCCAAATCCCAAAAGAGATGAGAAATGAAGAAGGGATTGCAGTGTGACTATCCCCTATGGAATATTTTTCTCACTTTTACATTCTCTGTCTCTCTCTAGCGAGCACATGCACCCACAGCAAAATTAAAAAACAAACAAACAAACAACAAAACCAGCTTGGCATATTTAAAAAGTAAGGGCATCATTTGTCTTTGTACTGCCAAACTCAAACATAGGCCTATCTACAAAATTATTATTCAAGAAATATTCTGGAGGAATTAATGAATAAACAAATTATCTGCTTGATAGTGATCAGCTCAAACGTTGGATCTGCTCCCATCTCTCTTTCCTAAAGTCCTTCCAATGTGCCAACAAGTTGTAGGATGACATCTAAGAGCCTTACCCCAGAATTCAAGTCTGGCATGATATCACCTCTGCCTACCATTGTACCACAGCCTCCCCACACTCAGCCCTTCCCTGCAACTGTGTGTGATAGAATCTTCTTTTTTGGTCCTCAACATTCGTTCTGTGTTCCTGTTTTCTGGTCAATGCAAACCCCAGTGCATTGGGTGGAAGAATTGTTCCTTGTGAACGACTCATCTCTGGGGAGGCTGCCAAACACAGCCATGGGCACACAACACGCACAGGACCAATCGGAGTCCTTTAAAGGAATTAATACGATCCCAGAGGGGAAGGAAAGTCTTCTTTCTCCTCTGTGGTCTTCTCTGGGGTGGCAGAATCATATAAGCCTGGAGCTGTCTCTAATTACCCCTGCCACATGAAGAAGTCTTATCCTCAGTTGGAGGAAGGAGCCACATACAGAGAAAAGCAGGAGGCAGGACAGACACAGGCAATCTCTCTCTCTCACACACACAGAAAACAAACTAAGTAACCACATCGCCATGTTGCTTGTGTCTCTGTACCCCTCGTTTCTCATTTTCATGAGCCAATACCTTCTCCTTTTTTTTTTTTTTTTTGGCTTGTTAATTTGTATTAAGCTTTCTTTACCAACTAATACAGTGTCTTGACTAATGCTCAGCTGTTGCGGATGGCCAGCCATACCCAGAATTCCATGCTGCATCCTGTTTACACCTCTTATAGGTTCAAGTGACAGAAGTCACATAAAATCCAAAGGACTCAAGAAATTTGAGGTGGCTCCTGTGGCCTATTCTCCTTGTTCCCTCAGTTCTTCTCCAAGAATCACGTGGCCACGTCCTGGCTGGCAGGGGGAATTCCCTTGACCTTCTCCTCCATGCTGTTTGTCCCCACCTCCCATACCTTTTCAGTCCTTTTCTTTGTGCCCTCCAGAACCTGCCTCCTCCTGAGTCTGGCTCCTGACATGGGCTGGCAGCGTTTCTGTCCTGGTTGTGGTCCCAGATACGGGGTTTCAAATGTTGCATGCTTCAAACCTTGAAGGTCTGCAACAGGGACCCTGGACAATCTAGTGCTGCACAGATCACATACTCCTGGCAAAGCTTCCCTCCCTTACTAGGCCTGAGAGTGCTAGCGTGCTTCCAGCCCTCGGGCACATTCCAGACTTCAGGCATCAGTTGAATGGAGGCTAAGAGACCCTTCAGTCATGGTTTCAGCTGTGTGACAGGATTCAGAGGCTAAGCCCAGCAGGTATATAAATAGGGAGATATGAGAAAAAGCAGGCAGTTCAATGGAGGATGTCACAGATGCGATGGTCGTTGGCAGAAGGGCCAGGCTAGATCTAGAGTGAGATGGGTCAGGCCATAAACAGCACAGCCTGCATAGATGTCTATGTGGTTTTTCTAAGTGACCATGAGGACGCCAAGCTGGTGGCCATTGGGATGTGACAAGAAAACTCACATGGGGACTGATGGGTCTTCAGTGAAGAGTCTTACGTGCCAGGCCCACTTTCTGGAATGGCTGGTTCTTCCTCCTTTAGTGCATGTAGAGAACTGCGAGGCAAGGGCAGGGACCCAACTCTTTGCTGGCATTAACAACAGATATCTCTTCCTCTGGGGTCCTACCCAAACCCCAATCCCACCCTGCCTTCTGTGGTCCAGGGCCGGGGTGTGCTCTAGCCAAAACAAGCAGCATCTGCACTTCAGGACCTCAAGAGCCTCCTTCCCCCTGGCCCAGTGGTTCTTGCCTATGCCAAGCACCCCCAGGCTCACCACTCAGTCTCAACAGCCCGCCTCTGGAGTGGGCCAGCCTCTGTGTCTTCATTCCGTAATGCACTAGAGAGTTCCACCACTTTTCCACTTACGAAGCCCCTAAGGGCTGCTTTTTTTTCTTCCTCAATTTCCTTCCTACTTCAAAAACTATGAGGGAAATTTCACTCTGTTGAGTTTTTGGGCCAGCCCAGCTGAATGAGAGGAAACATCCCAGCATGCCTCTTGCCTAGTGATTATATCTCTCCTACAGGGCCAAACCAAGAGCCAGAAAGTTGCATACTTGGAGCCGGGAGAAAGCAAAGAGGCAAACTGCGAAGTGGTTCCTTAGAAAGTCTTGGACACTGGAGCGAGATAGACCCTGAGTCTGTAGAGACGGAAACACTCACCTTGCAGTGTCGTTATGAAAAATGAATGCGACATAAAATAAGTTCGATGTTTAATAACTGGGAACTGATATAATGCTTGTCTTATCCAAACCTCGAGAGACAGAGCGACTTGCTCAGTCATGCACTGAGACAGTGGTAGAATCCCATGCTGGGGCTCCTGTCCCCCCTTCACTGTCCCAACCAAGTGGGAGACAATGGGCAGGAACAGATGAGCATGATGGGAAAGCCCTTCAGTTCTGTGGTCATGGCCTGATGGCAAGCAGCAGTGACAAGCCGATGAACCCGCCCCAGGTTGCCTTCCACTTCAGTGGTGGAAAATAAAGGAAGTAGGGGAAAAGTCAAGCAGAAGAAAGCACCCGGAAAAGATGTTTTTATGTTCACTTACATGGAAAAAAAAAATAAAAGAATACAGCATGAAGGTATATGTTCCTCCAAAAATTCCTCCTAGGAACCTGTTTGTTCCAGTCGCATTTATAAATCAAGAAATGCCAAACAGAAGTCATAACATCGGGGGGTGGTGGGGGAGGGATGAGGGAGACATCGAGGGCAACATAGTAATTGTGTGCCATTGCTTTTCTAGTTTCTGATCATTTGCAGTTTCCACTTTTCCAGCAAGTCAGAGTTCTATAAACGGATGTTGCACTACAATATGATTGCATAAAAATATAAAACTCCTAAAGCACGAGGGCCATAGTATTTTAGGGAATAAACAGTAAAGTCTGAACATAACAGAAAACACCAATAGGATCATCTGAGCAGTTCTGTTTCTGATGCGCAGCAGTTGCTAATGACACATGTATGTGAAAGGATGAAGAAGCTGATCTGTGTATAACTTAGACGGGGGTAATGTTTCTGAACACCGACTTTGTGAGAAAACATGTAGGACATCTTACACTCCGCAACATGGTGAAAAGGGAGAAATTGCCTTCTGAGGGCCACAGCGGGCAACACGCCCACTTTATTTTCCACTTGCCCTATGCTGGGACGTGTTCACACTGCGTGGGGTCTCTTGCGGGATCTAGCACCAGTATCTGGATCAGATTTTGTCTTTGATCCAAGTCCTTTCTGTCTTCAGTTTTGAGTGTATTGAGGTATGTTTCTTTGGTTGCTGATGTGACTAGTGTGTAATTTTTTTAAAAAATGTAATATTTACAACATTTAAACATTTTAGATTTCAGTGTCAACTCTTCACATAAGAAAAATCGGGAAACTCTTTCGAATCATCGGAAGGTCATTACTTCCTAGCGTCTGTCATGAAACTGTTTTCGATACACAGAACAATTAGCCTATTAGCACAGCTGTATGCTTTCTGGTCCAGAATCTTCCCTGTGCTCAGTGGGGAAGCAAATCCCGTGACTGCCATGTCCGCAGTTCGCCACGCTTCACAGTACTTATCCACGAGACGGACGCCATGGGTGCTGGAGCCGTGCCAGACGACCTTCTGGGGCCTACAAGGTAATTTTATCATGTTACTTAAGGAAACATTTTGAAAGTTTATTTATAACAGAGAGCATGTGTGTATGTGTGCAAAAGAGAGAGAGAAGACCCCTCGATAGGATCTTGTCATGTCACAGTCCCCATTCCTTGGCTCTCCAGCTCGTCAGGGTCTTGGGCATGCACACACACGCCCAGCATGTTTTCAAGCCCTGGGAATCCAAAACAAGGGTCTACCACGTGCCTTCCAGGATTACAGGTCAGTTTGCCACCGACGGTGCCAGCAGCCTGGACCTTCTGTTATGTTTTGAATGACAGTTATTTGTGGTGTGTCTTGGTAAGCAGACTGATATAAGTCTAGCGAATCGGGTCAAACTCTTTATTTAACTCTCTGTGGCCTGAGGCTGAATCACCCCTCCAGCCTCATTGCTCTGTCCAACTTTCTAGGTGTGTTCTATTCCAGCCATACCCAACTAGTCGTTTTCCAAAACAGACTCTGCTTTTGTGAATCCGAGCCTTTGCTCATGGGGTCCCTTCATCTGGAGTAGCTTCCCTTTAGTTCTCAGATCAGTGATACCCTTCTTGTCTTTCAGAAGTAATAAATGCCTCCTCATGCAGGAAGCCCTCTCCAATTCTCACCCCTACATAAAAACGAATATTTCCTCTATGCTCTTATCTGTTTCTACATTTTATCAGCCCAGTAGTCTGCCTAGAGTCACATTTAGTCTGTGCCTCCCCTGCCCTGTAGACCGTAGTCCCTGTTGTGTGTGCCTTCTGGGCCTAGCATTGGGCCTGGAATAGGGTAGATACTGAGGAAAGGTTTGCTGAGTTGTTCTATTCTGGAAAAATCACACGGTTCTCAAAGATTTCAAGTGCGGCTCACAGTGGAGCATTACGGCATTACCAGGAAAAGCATCATTTGCCGCTTATTAAGTGCCCACTGCATGCATATGTTTTCACACATACTCAGTTTTAATCGTATAACAATCCTAGGGGATAGACATGACTGTCTTCCCCATTGGCTAGATAAAGCAGCTGAGGCTCCGAGAACAGAGTCCTTGCCCAGTTGAGCTACTGAATTTGGGTCTCTGGCTCCAAGGCCAAAGCTGTCTCCACAGTCTTCAGTTGCCTCAGGGTAGGTCTGTGTTGGCAACATCCCAGAGGGGCAGCTGATAAAGGCATCCCATTGTCAGCGGGCCTCCTAAAACTGCCTGTCCTACCACAGCAGAGGGCTTCCACCCGGACTCACCAGGAGGGATCCGTCATTACGTCTCGACCATCAAAGGAGTATATTGGAACATGCGTATTGAACTGACCTCCGTGGCCAGAAAAAATCGCGTCCCAGTTATTAAAAAGCACTTGGCCCTGCGAAGACAAAATGCCACATTAGAATCACTATCCCCTGGGCCTGCAGATAGACTAGATTTTGACTCAAAATTCTTTAAGGCCCAAATGCCACCTTGCCTTAAAGACCCCATCCCAATCGCAGAGCCTAGGCAGTGCAGGACCTTGAGAAATGTTTGTGGTTTGATTTTATACTTCCTCCTGAACCATTTTAGTTTTCCTGTTTTATTTCTTATGGAAATTCCTTTTATTACAGGTGCAAAGTGTGCTTTATACTTTCAATATTATTTTTTAAAATAATTATTTTATTTAACTTTATTTTTAACTTTATTTTTAATTAGATCAGAGAGGGACAGAACGAGAGAGAGAGGGAAAGTGAGAAAGTATGTTACCAGGTCTGGGACTCAAACTGTGGTCGGCCTTGTGGGGGCCCAGTGCCTCTAACCACCACACTACCTGCTGGCGCCTTTATTATCATTTTTAAAATTGTATACATATGCACTAAACATCAAGGTTGCGCCTAGCTTTGTGCCAATCTATACTGGGGGTAATACTGAGATGAATTTCTTAGTCTTTTTCTGAAAGCACTTAGTGTCTTGTGGAGAGATCCAAGAACATACATAATTGTAGTAGGTGAAGGTGGAACGGTGGGACAGAGCCCTAGGAGAAGAGGCAGGACGCGCTGGACTCAGAAAGGAACTCACCGACCTCAAGGTTCCAAGCTAGTACTGGAGTCACAGGGACCAAAGGTCTCAAAGTCCCTTGAGATCTAGTCAGTCATCAGGACGTGTCTGAGCAGCAAATGTAGCTGTCCCACCACAGCCTCAAAGGACTCGGCTATGTCCATGGTATAAACAAGGGGTCCTCTGAGGCCCTGCCTTACCAGCAAAAGGGGCAGCAAAATATCTGTCATCTCTGAGCTGAGATGCTCAGAGAGCACCAGACTGTCTCTGCCAGAGTTCCCTGCTACGGCCTGGTGCTACTTGGCTGATGCCCCCCTGAAGGCATCCTCTGGTGGAACCAGGAGCCCCAGCTGCAGGAGTTAAGGACATCAGTTCTAGTTTGTTGTGACTTCAGGCAAACTGCCTTCTTCCTCAGTTTTCTCATCTGGCAAATTGAAAAGAGAGTAATTTCCATTTTTTTTTAATTGGAAATAACTATTAAGCAATAAAGTGGTTTATAAACAATCAAAAAGCTACATAAACCAAAGAGGTTATTATTATCCCTCTTGTCTACCTACCCCGAGTGACCTAGACCATCTGAGCAGGAAGGGCTACTTAAATATGAGAAAACTGAGGTCCAGAGAGGGAATGTGACCTGCCCAAAGCCACACAGCCAATCAGGGAGAGACCGAGGCCTGGCCAGCACTTTTTTTTTTTAAATTCATTCGGGATAGAGAGTGCATGTATATGTGCAAACGAGAGAAGGGAGGGGGGGAGAGAGAGAGAGAGGGAGAGAGAGAGGGGAGAGAGAGAGAGAGGGAGAGAGAGAGAGAGACAGAGAAGGGCACCCCTGCTTGACAGGGTCTGGTCATGCTGAGATCCCCTTCCCTCAGCCCTCTAGCTTGTTAGGATCTCCACGTCAGGGATCAGAGCCCATGGTCAGCCATGTGGCCTCCACCACCACAATCCAGCACGCTAAGGACAGTGCCACCCAGGCTGGGCCCACTCTTGTTGTAGTCGCAGGATGGCACTACCTCAGTCCCTGTGGAGACAATGGAGACAACATGCATTCTTACCCTGAGGTTCACTATCGGGAGGGTGTATCTCTCTGCTTTCCTCACAATTGTAGAGAGGTCTTGTAAATGGGAAGACAAAAACGCTCGGTAGGTAGACAGCAGTCCTGCAGCCCTGGCCTGCTGGAAGCACTGGAAATCAGCTCGGATGTCCCCAGAAAATGGTGCATTCAGAGCCACCAAGTGCAGCTGAAAAAAATAAGTGAGAGAAAGGACGTGCACTTAGGGCAAGCACAGGCACTCACCCCGTAGCCATCTCACGTGCCCCAGAAGATCTCGGACTTCAGATGGAAGGCTCGTCAGACATCTCACGTGCCCCAGAAGATCTCGGACTTCTTCAGATGGAAGGCTCGTCAGGGGCCTCTTATTCAACCTCGGCCTGACGTGTGAAAGAATTTCAGTCTCAGCTGGGCCATCTCCAGGGGTGGGGAGCTGGGGTCTCTGCTCAGCAATCTGAACAGCTCTAAGAGGTGGAAATTTCTTTCTTAAATAAGAACAACAACAGTGCTAGGACCAAGTAAAGTGCTTCGGAGACCTAAGTCCAGCCAGCGGGCCATATGTCGGAGTCTTCCAGGCCTGCCCAAGCTCCAGTTCAGACAGGGGTTTTGAGCCAGTTTGGTCCTGGGTCCCAGAGCTTCACTGAGCCATCTGCTTGTGGCCCTTTCTTCTGTCTCAGGAGTAGGCCAGGGGTTGCTCACACAAGGAGCCAGGACCAAAGGCATTGAAAGGAAAAGGACGATGCTCCTTACTAACAGTGCTAGGATAGATCCCTCTAGAAACTGGGGCCTCCAGTAATTCCAGCTGTACATCCCTGCCATGTTGGGCAGCAGCCCAAATCGAAGCCAGTCCAGTCTGTTTTTTCCCGAATTGTTGCTCCCCAAACTCAGCCTCCTTCTACTGCCCTCTCTCCCAGCCCTTTCTGCCATACCTTCTGGAGTCTATCCCCAAATTGGGTATACTCATCTCCCCTCTTCAGTCTCTTCTCAGGAGTAACTTCAATCTCGTCATTATAGAGCTGGGGAGGCCTGGTGCAGGATGGGGCACAAGAGGCCATAAAAGGACACTTTTTAAAATACCTTAAGCCAAGCCCAAGGACAGAAAGTGAGCCCTGGTGGTGAGGCAGGTGGTGGTCTGTGCTTCTCTCAGATCCAAACGAAGCTCTGCGGGCCGGCACTCAGTGTCTTGCACGTCAGCAGCCTGACCCTGGGCTACGATGACTGGACTGCCGCGCTAGCCCTTGCACTTCCCTAGACATTCTTCCCCATTCACTGCCCCCCTCCTGCCCATTCTGCAGGGGACAGACTCGGCCTGCCGCCTCCCCTTATTCTCTCTCTTTTTACTCACCCCTAGGTCTGCTTTTATCACCATGCTCAAGTCTGAGGTCCAGGTCACACAGCAAGCTCCCACAGCCCCCACCCTGCTCCCCACTGAGATAAGGCTTCTTCGAAAAGCCTCCCAGTATCAGCACTGAACATTTTACATTCCCATCCGGGGTGGATAGGGGGAGGTGGTGCACTGCTCACTCACGAGCCATGACCATGTCTAGTCCCCCCACTCACACACACACACACACACACACACACACGCACATGCTCTGCCCTACTGATGCTCTTACCATCTGGCTATACTGCCCCACCCCCATCTTCCTCCTTCTCATGTACCTGGTGACACCAGCACCCAAGGGAAGGGCCCTTTGGTCTTGTCATCCCCCCGGCCAGCAATCTACTGGGGTGCATCAAAGGGCCTCCGCAAGAGGCTTTGATGGAATGAGGACTCTCCAAGAGCAGTGGCCGGCCGCCTGAGAAAGATGTAGTGGCAAGGCCAGGGCTTCTTTTTTAAGGAGACACACAGAAATGTCCATGTTATGGTTTCTGAATGGCGAGATTGGGGGCTTTTGTGCTCTCATATTTGTATTTCTTTAATCATTATAAAAAATATGTAACACTTTTATGAAGACAATAATGCTATAACAATCAAAATGTTAAAATAGCTATTTTGTGGGTGGCTGTAGTTTTGATAAAGTTACATGTGATTTGCTATTCTTCATGCTTTTTTATGTAGCATCAAAATTTTCTACAATGACTATGCATTTTTTTAAGAGTGATTTTTTGCTATAAGGTGCATGTGCTCACCAGAGAGACAGAGAGACAGAAAGTGAGAAATCACCCCCTCAGGGGGTTGGCCATGCCACAACCCCTTCTCCTTCATTCTCCTCTCAGGATTTTGCACACAAATGCACTAGCATGAGCTTAAAGTCGTGGGGCCAGGACTGGAACCGTGGTCGACTATGTGGGAGTCCAACAACTCAACAATTATGCCATCTGATGGTCCCAACTATGCATTACTTTTGAATGTACAAAATACTATTACAAATTCCTTTAGCAGGGCCTCCAGGTGGTGTAGTGGTTAAGGTGCTGGACTCCCACTTAGCTCACAGTGTTTCGAGTCCTGGACCTGGTGGCTTGAAACTCATGCCTGGTGCATGTGTGTATGTACCCAAAATCCCATGAGGAGAATGGAGGAGAAGGGACTGCAGCATGGTCACCACCTCCAGGGGATGATTTTTCGCTTTCTTTCTGTCTCTCCAGTAAATGCATGCACCCTATGGCAAAAATCTCTCTTTAAAAAAAAAAAAAAAATCCTTTAGCTACTGCCCTAGGTTGAGGCTTTGGGGAAGGGTTACCTATACTTACTTCTTCTTGGCTCACCTCCCACTTACTCCTCAACCAACTACAATCTTGTTGACAGACACTGAAATATTTTGCTCTAGTTTCTGAATTTGAAGGGCATCTTTTCGTTCTTTTTATGAACTCTTCGCAGCCTTTGGTACTGTTGGCTACCGCTTTGCTTAGAGGGCGTTCTTTCTTCCTCTCTGGCTTCATATCCTATTTCCTCCTGGTGGTCTCCACTCAAGTGTCCTACAGGCATCTTACACCCACCATTTTCCAAATAAGCTCCTCCTTGGTGAATGGCAGTGTCATGGGAAACATATCTGGTGTCTTTCAAGCCTAGACCTTGCTCTCTAAAAATAGCCTTGCAATCTTTGCTGAAAGAAGTAGCCTTAGACCTTCTACCTGATTCTGCTGGCTACTACTCTTGACCGAACCAGGAATGGGCAACTGACTCAAGATAAAGCATATAGGATCCGGCAGGTGGCATGGTGGTTAAAGGTACTGAACTCGGCGAGTTGACCTGACCACCGTTCAGGTTCCAGACCTGATGGCTTGCTTTCTCACTTTCCATCTATCTCTCTCACTCTGTCTCTGTCTGGTCAGATACAAAAACTAATAAAAATAATGATGAATAAAAATTAAATAAAATAATTCTAAAAGAAACAAAAAAGAGCATATAGACTGTCTCTTCCCAAACTGAATTGAGCAGGTAGTACTGAGCTCTGCAGCTGTTAGAATTGTGGCCCAAATCAGTGTATGGCAACCCACAGCTGTGGGAAAGCTCACGTAACCTATGTCTGTGTGTGGGGTTGGGGTGAAGGGGGAGGCACCCCTGCAGAGGGTGGTCTTGTGGAGGTAATAAAGTAGACTACTCGTGGGAACAAGAGTTGCCAAACCAGTTGCATATCCTCTGATGGAGGGCCATGAGGTTCTCATCATGATCTGCACAAAATCTTCACTTAACACTAACAAAGAGTGAAAGTTTTCAATCCCAGCAATAAAATGATCCCTAGAAGGGAAATCATGACCTCTCTGCTAACCATGCTTCATTCCTGCTCTGTCTCATCCTTACCACCCCATAGCCCATCAATGACTGAGGTAGTCACTTGGCATCCTTGATGTCTCTCTAAGCCGCCTACTTTTCTCTAAGTTCACTGCTTATGATCCTAGTTCAGATACTACTGGAGCTACCTAACTGGTCTTTGGACTACCTGGTCCTGGCCCCTCCAACACATATGTCCTCTGTAATCATGGCAATTTCTGAAATACCCATTTCCTCTTCAGAAACTCTCCATCGCCTGCAGGAAAAGGTCAAAATCCTTAGCTTGGCTCACAGGCCCCTGATGGCTAATCCTTACCCTTACTGATCTCTGCAGACTGACCTTCTCCTTTTTCTGCCTTGAGCTCTTCTCCTTGGGCCAGACTGAAATACTTGCAATTACAGGAACTGTGCTTTCCCTGGCCTACCTCTATTCCATCGTCCCTCTATCTGGAATTCCCATCCACTTTTTCCCACTGGGCTCACTCTTGAACTCAACTGTCCTTTAGGTCTTGGAATGGACGTCACCTCCTCCAGGCAGACGTCTTTGACCTTCCTTGGACTCCAGCACCTTGTGTTTGCCTCACTCGAACAACTTACCACGCTGTACTGTAACTGTCTAATTTTGTTTGTCTCTCTCACTAGCCTGCATTTTGAATGCCTGGGGCCTAGCATGTGGCAGACACACACATTCAGTGTCTGCAGAATACAGCATGAATTATACTTACGGCAGGCTTCTCGTAATTGGCACTTGAAATAGGGTTCAGTGGAGGCAGAGGCTGATATGGCTGTTATGTAAAAGAAGAAAAGAAACAGTTCTAAATATGCACTCAGTCTGCTCTGCAGAGTACACTGAGGTGCAAGGGCAATGTTTCTTCAGGTACTTTAAATAGTGTGTCATTGTCTTTAGCTGTGACTCTTAACTGTGAAGAGTTTCATGCTCAAATGGAAATGTCATCCTTAGACAGGGAGGGGATATTCTCAAGACTTTGAAAAAGAGCACTGAGCCAAGGAAGCAGTAGACCCGTATTTAATAGCCAACTTGCCTACTTAATAAGCCAAGTCACTGCTTCAAAGCTTTAGTTTCCTTATCTGCAAAATGGGGGTGGTAGAGGGTTGCCATAGGGCTAAATGGTGAATACTATCAGCTGCTCATAATCTCACAGGGCAGAGAGTGCCAAAAGTTAAAAGATTCTTCTAGATTGCTTATGCCAATCAGTAATCTCATAAAAGAATCAACTAAGGTCAAGTCTCTTCTTCCGGAGAGTCCAGCTACTACATGGGAATGGTGGGTCTCCAGCCACTGGGTCCAGTTCTCCCTTCACTATTGTGAGACTGTTCCATTGCACCAGCAACTTCTGGGTTTCTACCGAGTTAAACTACACAGACGTGGCCATCCAGGGTTTGGAGAGTGTGGGGCTGGAGAGCAGGAGGGAGTTGGGAAATGCTGGTAAAGCAGCAGCTAGCAGCAAGGCAGGGAAACTACTCACGTTGCTGGCAAGTGCTGGGGGTGGTGGGCTGTCGGCAGGAATGGGAATCAGCTCGCCCAGCTTTAAGAAAAACGGCACATTAAAAAGAAACATCAGTAAGAAAGTACCTGTTTTCTAAACAGAAAAATGGCATTTACGGGAGTAGATTGTTATTTTTAGAAGGTATGTGGAGGTAGTCTGTTAAAGAAAGTTTAGGAATTACCTGTAATTTTTTCCAGCCATCTCTGACGCGAAGAAAAAACTCAGCGCTGTCCCGCAGGTAGATGAATGTTCCTTCTATAACCAAATGTGCTTTCTGCAGCATGTCACCCATGTCGCTGAACGCTGTCACCTGCCAGATCATTTTAAATCCCCAACACAACATCACTGTTACCCTTTGAGCAGTGGCACCATCTCATACACTGGCTTCTTGCAAAGTCCTACAGGGGCCTTCCCTTCATAGTCAATGAAAAGCCTTACGGAACCACGTCGAGATAGAGAACATCATTCATTTTGATAAAACAAAAACATGCACTACTTTGAAACACAAATCGAAATGATAATAAATGAATTTAAAGAAGATAATATTCTGTGAGTACAAAGACATTTCAAAACTGTCAACAGTTCTTGGTGGGTTTGGGGATTAGCAAAATCATCGGTAAGGTCTGCCACTTCCACTTTTCCAAGCTGGTTGGTGGCACTAGCATCAGCTAAGCAGTGTTACCTCATGCTGCTCCTTAAAGAATTTCAAATTTATTTTTATTTGGAATAAGAAATGCAAGCAAGTGAGTAACTATACTTAGGTCTTAAATCTTTTTTGCCTAGCTGGGTATTAAATACAGAATAGAACATGAGGGCCAGTAATTTCTCTGTGTAGAAAACTGCCAAAGATTAGACAGCCATTTGGCATATCTCAGAACAGATTTAGAAGCTGCAAAAAAAAAAAAAAATCTATTGAGTAGCATCAAGTCTCAAAGAAATATCAGCCCAGAGAGTTATTTTTCATTTTCACTGAGAAAGATCATAAAAAATTAATTTTCACCACGACTTGAAGATAATGACTTTGTACATCAAAATGGCTTAAAAATCCCCCAGAGGAGTCAAATAGCAAAAGTCTGTCCTCCAATGGGCAGTTCTTTCATTTGGCAGCCAAGTTTTCTAACTAAAATCTGGCAAAGATCAAAAAGCATTCTTAGAACTCCTGACATCGTTGAGAAGCATTTTTCCATCTTGCTATGCATTATAATAATCTTGGTTACTATACCTTGCTCCCACAAGCTGCAGAGTATAGAGAAGGGACAGCCTTTGGCATGATAGAGGTGGCTGAATTAACCAGGGTAAATCTGGCTAGCACAAGGACCACATCGTTTACACTCTTGGGCTTAAGTGTTTTGATAGACTATGATTCGTTCTTACGATAGCTTAGTAAGTTAAGGATACCAAGATCGAACCTTAAATAAGAGATGTCTTAATATCTTTTTGCCCAGTAAGTCATCTGAAGAGATAAGAAATACCCTCTACTGTTTGTGGAATTACGCTAATTCTATGTCACAGAGGCCTAATTTCAAAATAAAAAAGGTGCCAGCTCCTAAAGACAGTAGCCAGAGTTTTAAGTCAATATATCTAAAGTGGAATGATGACTATACGTTGATAATGATACTGACCAAGTTTCGAGATCCAGGAAGCCCTGGTTGTCCTGGTGGGCCAGGTGGGCCTGGAAGAGCCACAGCTAAGACCAAGAAGAAAAGAGGAGTTACCAAAAAACACCCTCTCTGAAAAATGCCTTGGGTGCCAGCTGACGTCTGAGAGATGTGTTCACAGCCCCACTTACAGTGCCGCAAGCAATCCTACCCCTCAACTGCATCTTGGGTGCTCTGAACTCAGCATGTGACGCGGGCCACAATGACAGGTTTGGGGATGACCTGGGATTCTTGATTATCACCTTGAATCAGGACATGCCTGGGACTTTTCAGTCTTATAAGTGAACACATTTCTTATGTTGTTGTTTGTAAAGGTTGGTCTCAGTTGAATTTTCTGTCACATTTGCATCCAAAAATATCTTACAACTGACTTCACCCAAGAGACAAGCATGTGACCAGTGAACAGAGGAAGCAGGCTGAGAAAGAGGAAGAGAAGGTGCCAGGCTGAGGAAGGAGGCTGGGGCAGTGCAGGAACAGCTGCCCTGGCCTTGCGGCCAAGAGACGGGACTCAATCCCTGGTTTGTCAATTCCCTGCTGTGTCATCTTGGGGAAACTGCAAGCTCCCTGAACTAATTTCCTCATCTTCAAAGTAAGATAGAGAGATATTTCTCCTTTACTGTGCTGTGCTCAACACTGAATAAAATACAAACCAGGGATGTGTTTTATAAATTGTACAGCATTAAACCAGGGGTTCTTAGCTTTTGAACAGTCATAGTCCCCTTAAAACTCAGAACAAGGCTGTTGCCCTCTCCCCCCCAAATACACACACATATAATTCTACAAAAACAAAACAAAACAAAACAAACAAACAAACAAAAACAACGGGAGTGACAGACCCCTGCAGCACCTGCTTGATCTCTGTGGGAGTCAGTCCTTACTGTTCTTACTTCAGGTGAACGCAAAGGTGGGTTATTATAGCTATCCCTTTGCCTTCCTTCTCTCTAATCCTCAATCTCTTCCAAATCCCTCAAAGCTCTTGGCGGAGTTAAGGATGTTTTTAACAAGTCTCAGTAAGATTACACAGTGGGATTCACAGGTCATCACAAGCAAGTCTTCAGTTCTAACACAGGACATGAAAATCCACACATGGGTGGTAAATGTCAAGTGGACAGGTTAGAGGACTTAGGCTATGTTCCCAGACATGCCTCCTACTAGTATTTGTAACTTTCAGCAAGTCTCTTAACCTCTCTGAGCCTCTTCATCTGTGAAGTGAGTTTTATAATAATATCCCATTTCATCCCCTCCTAGGATTGCCGAGAAGATTAAATGGGATAATGGCTATGGAAGTGTTTTGTAAGCTGTGAGTTGCCATACATCATGTGACGGGTGACCTTTGTACAATGAAATAAGGTGTCCTGGGGTCCCCTGCTATGGACAACAAATTCTCAGTATCCTATATTTACCAAGCAATGTGTCTTCATCTCCAGCAACTTCCACTTATCCTTCAGGATTGTGTGGGCACCTCTGGTTTTATCTACCCAGAACCTTGTTTCTTTCTTTCTTTTTTAAGGCTTTTGCCAAAGATTGTGTGTACTTGCCAGAGAGAGAGTGAGAGGAAAGGTAAGAAGTCACTCCCCACCCCCAGAGGGATGACCATGCCACAATCCCTTCTCCCCCATTCTCCTCTTGGGGTTTTGGGTACATATGCACACATGCCTCGTGTGATTTTCAAGTTGCCAGGACCAGAGTTCAAATAGCAGTCAGCCAGGTGGGATGTAGAGCCTTAATCAACATGCCACCTGCTGGACCTTCCAGTACCTTTTGATTTTTTTGGAGAGGTTTATTTTTTTGTTATAGGGCATGTGTGCTCACCAGAAAGACAGAGAGAGACAGAGAGACAGAAGCGAGAAATTGTTCCCCCGCCCCCCAGCCAAAGGGGGATGGCCATGCCACAATCCCTTCTCCTCCATTCTCCTCTTGGGATCTTGGGCATGCATGCACACATGCCTGGTGTGAGTTTAAGCCACTGGGACCATGACTCGAACTGCGGTCGACTACATGGGAGTCCAGCAACATAGCCATTATGCCAACTGCACCGTCTTTTTTTTTTTTTTTTTTAAAGGACCAGTATCTTCATTATCTTGTCTTTGGATCATCCCCTTCACCGCTACAACCACTTGGTTCCAGAAAAAGCCTCCATGCTCTCATGTGATCCTACCTCCTGGACATAAGTGATTGGTCCAAGGTGGACACCTGGCCTGAAACAGGCCAATCAGAATCCTTCCCTGGAACTTGTCTCACTCCAGAACTTTTCAAATGAAAGCTGAGACAGAAGGTCAAGAATTTCTAGCTGATGGAGGGAGTTGTCATTTGTCTGTGACCATATTTCCCACTGTGCAGAGGATGTGGTCTGCAGTGAGGAAGCATAGAACCGGCACACAGAAAGACGATGAGACAAGAGATGGCCTGAGACTCCATGCAGGGGTGCAGTTCTTGGATCCAGATGTTCTGAGGTCCTGCTGCTCCTTCACTCCCAAAAGATTTCCCTTTCCTTTGAACAAGTTTCACATGTAGCTAGTTTGAGTTACACTTCTGTTACTTGCAGCCCAAAGATCTGAGGCTAAGTTGAAGCCCTGCCCCAAAGTCACTTTCTGTGCATCACACTCCTAGTCCCCAGACTCTGTAGATCTCCTCCCGAGTGTGCTTCCACCCTACCTAGCTCATACAACCCAACAGAAACTTATGCAGTCATGCTTTCGTTGCTACCACCATTATTTTCCACTGTGTGCATATTGGATATAATACAGGCTTTGGAGTTACACCGATTTGGGTCCTAATCCTGTTGGTGCCATTTATTAGCTGTGTGACCTTGGAAAGGTTTCTAAATGTTTCTGGGTCTGATTTTTCTCATCTATAAAACAGGAGTGCTAATACCTCCTTTGAAAGGTTGTTGTTAGAATTCAATAAAATAATGTAGTAAAGTCATAAGCACTTAGTGAATGCTCAATGAATGGGGATTTTCTTTCATTTCACCCATTTTGCATGGAAGAAACTGAGGTTCAAGGGCTGAAAAGATTTTTACGTGTTAGAATCGATTCTGATCCTTAAGCTAGCCTCTAAAGTCTCTAAGTCACTAAAAAAAAAAGAAAAAGCCAGAAAAGTTCCACCCACACATAAAATGAATCCTTCAACATCATTAGTCAATAGGGTAATGCAATTCAAAACCACAATGAGATAATTCATACTCATTGGGATGACTGTAATAAAAAAGATATAATGAAGACATAGTAATAATAAGTGTCAGAGAAGATGAAAAGAAATTGGAGGGGCTAGCAGTTAGTGTGGTGGTTGACAGCACTGGACTCCCACATGGTTGACAGTGGTTTGAGTCCTGGGCCTAGCGGCTTCCTTTCTCACTTTCCCTCTCTCTCTCTCTCTCTCTGTCCCTCTCTAGTCAAATTAAAATAAATAAATAAAAAGTTAAATAAAATAATTAGATATAAAAAAGGAAATTGGAACCCACATACACTGTTGGTAGGCATGCAAAATGTTATGACTACCTTGAAAAATAGTTTAGTAGTTTCTCAAAAAGTTAAACATACAGGTACTTTATGACCCAGCAATTCTACTCCTAGGTATGTACTCAAGAGACCTGAAACATACATTCACACAGACTTGTATAAACGTTCATACCACCAGTAGTCATAATAGCCAAAAAGTAGATATCTGTGAACAGATGAATGAATAAGCAAAATGTAGATCCATCTAATGGAATATTATTTGACCACAAAAAAGAACAAATTATATATACATGTTAAAACATGGATGAACCTTGAAAATATTATGTCAATGAAAGAAGCCAAACACAAAGGGCCATGTATCATTTGACTCCATTTATATATAATGTCTAAAATATGCAAATTCAGAGACAGAAAGTAGGTTTGTGGGTTGCCAAGATCTGGAGGGGAAGAGAGAGAAACAGAATGACTGCTTATTTGTACAGAATTTCCTTCTGGTGTGATAAAACTGTTCTGGAATTAGACAGTGGGGATGGCTGCATGACCTTGTGAATATATTAAAAGTCACTGAGCTGTATGGTGAATTTTATGATGTGGGAATTACATCTCAATTTTAAAAAAATAATAAAAGAAAAGAAAGAAGGCTCATCCAGTTCACAGCCCTGTTAGACAACGTGGCTTCAACAGTCCCCTAGTGATGGAGACCTTGAGCACAACAGTAGAGGCAGAGCTCACAGTACTGACCTGCTCCCAGGATAGCTGGAGGTCCTGGTGGCCCTGGGGGTCCTGGTGGTCCAGGGGCACCAGGTCTTCCAAAGCCAGGTGGGCCAGGTAGGCCAGGAATACCAGGGGGTCCTTGGGGCCCAATGATAGTCTCCCCTTTCTGGCCCTGTCAAGGCAAGTGCATAGTAAGAGAGGGGAAAATGCACCATTAGCCACTAGAAGCCCCATCTACTCCTTTTATGAGGACCTCTGTAAGAAGTCAGTGAGTATCAGCTGCTATTATCCTCACTCCTGACCATAGTTCAAGGTGGCATGAGACTTCAAAGGCATCAGGGTGGTCTTTAGGTTGAAAGACACTACAGACCACCCCAGGGAATGCTGGAATTAGGCGGACACTTAGAAATCACTGAATCTAGCCTTTGTGTTTTAAAGATGAAGCAACTGAGGCCAGAGAAGGGACAGGTCTTGTCCAAGATCACAAAGCAAATTAATTAAAGGCATAGCTAGAAGTAGGACCCTGACTCTGCTGGGACCACAGCTCTGGGACCAGAGATTAGTGCTGTGGTAGCATTCTCATTGGAGACATACCTTAATTTTCTCTTTGTGGACTGGAAAAACATCTCATCCTAGGACTGTCTATCTAGGGGCTCCTTCTACGATGATATTTCAGAAGGACCAACTAGTCCCTCTAAAAGTATCTCCCTCACCTTCCATTCTGTTTCCACTATCTGATGTGGTTATCATTAATAACTCTGCATTGAGTGACTCTTCCACCATTTACATGAATAAAGCAGTGTTAGTGCTCTGGGAGTTATCTAAATGTAAATACATATTCTTGGTTGGTTCTCTTTTCCCTTAGGGCTCAACCAACTTCTCCACCAACCAGCAAGTAGAAGGGGAAAGCTGACCAGTCTCCAAGTCCCGCCTCTATCTGATAGTTCTACAACTGACCCTTGACCTTTTGACTGCCTAAGCACATTAGGGATCTTCAGGGAAAGCCAGATGACCTCAGGGAAGATGACTCAAAGAAGTCATTACTCACCACCACGCCTGGATTTCCAGGTAAGCCTGGAGGCCCCGACATAAAGAAGTTGCCGTTAGTTTCTCCTTTCTCTCCTTTGAACCCTCTGTCTCCATTCTCCCCCTAGAGAGGCAGAGAACACAGGACTACTTTAATCAGAGTGAGATGAACCCAGTCTCTGACATAGACCCAAGAAACTGGAAACACAGGCCGAACATTGAATGGAGAAATACTCACCTTCAAACTGTTCAGAAAATGTCTCAGGTAAATTGGGTCAACTGGGGGGCCTGAAAAAAGAAAGGTAAGATTCACAATCGTAATCTCAGAAATTTAAAAATGAGTCTCCGGGTCAGCATCCATGGTAATTTCCTGGCGGAAGTGACCGTTCACTGGTTTGCTAACAGAGTGGGCGCTGAGCTTGGTGGCACAATGGCTTCTAATCTGAGCCCAGCCACCTGGACATGTGGGATCTTGGGCAAGTCCCTGGCTCTCCTTGGGCTGACTTTGCATGTGAAACATGAATGATCAGGACTTCCAGTCTCTCGCGATGTGGTTCCTTCGTGCTCCCTCCAGAACTCTGTGGAACTTGTGGCCCAGGTGGTAATGTAAGTAATCTTAACTCTCTGGCTCAGTCGCATTTCTGAGGAACAAAAGCCCAAGGCCAGATCTACAATAAGAATCAGATACCTGGTGGTCCCTGTGCCCCCTGGTCGCCTTTTTCTCCTTTTGAGCCGGGAAGACCCCAGGATCCTTTCTCTCCTTTAACACCTGCAACCAAATACACATACACATTTTAAAAAAAGAATGAAAATCATCTTCATCGTATATGAAACCTTTCTGAGGCAAGTTTTTGAGTAACTCCTTTAGCAAAGTCCATGGAAACAAAGACCTATTGAAAAATCAGTGAGTATAAAATCTTTTTCTAAATGATGGGGAGGGTAGAGGTAGATACATCAGGCATGATGCCTGATCTTAAAAAAGCTCAGTCTTGTTGGGGAGATGGAGTAATGCAAGGCGTGGTGAAATATGCTCTACTACAGAGACACCAACAGTGTATGGGGCCCAGCAGAGGGTACAGTGAACTTTTATTGGGCAGCTTTGTAAATGGAGACTGAGGCCCAAGGTTGGAGCAATCTTTTAGTCTCCTCCCCATCACCAGTGCAGTATGGTGGCATGGGTGGGGAGAGGGACCTCCCAGGAGTGCCTGCATAGGATGCTCAGAGTGCCATGCATTCTACTTAGGAGTTGGGAGATGCATCTCCCTTCGGGACTAGCAAAACGCACTGCCTCTGCAGAACTGGAAGTATATCCCTGCCTTCTCCCCAGCTCCTATTTTTTTTTCAAGCTTATTTATTCATTGAGAGAAAGACAGGTACTCCTGACAGGGTCTCACCACACCACAATCCTCCTCTCCAGTCTCCCAACCAGCCAGGATCACCAGCATGCCCAGTGTATTCAAGCCAACCTAGGACCCAAACCAGGGCCTCCCACATGGCTCCAGTATCATGTTGTCGCACCCTATTGCCTGCATCACCATTCCCCCAGCACTTCAAATGTGAGGGGCTACTGAGAGAACCTTTAGGAGACCAGCATATTGGAAGGCAAGAGACTCCCTTTCCCCACCTGATAGACATGACAGACCCTGGACCTTCGACTTTATGGTCCCCAAGATGTGTGACATATCAGCTCACCCATGCTGTTGAGCCTAGAGATGGCCACGATATGCAGACAAGATGTGGGGGCTCAAGCTTCACCAAAGGGGAGACAGGAATGTGGGCACAGAGGGTGCCGGCTAGGGTTGGCAGAGAGTGAGCAAGGAGGCCTCACCAGTACTGGGGGGAGGCTGCATGAAACTAAGGACTTGGACAGAGGCCACAGACAGAGGTCATCACGTAAGAAGACAATGAGCTCCTCACCACCGGGCTGCTCACCTAAGGGAGCAGGAATAATGGCTCACAAGTAAGGAGGAGGACGACTGGCTCTTAGGGGCCATTGCATCCTCCCTGACACAGGGCGGAGAAACAACTGGAGATCGAGAAAGAAAATCCAGCTCCAGCCCCTGCTCCCCAAGGTCTACATCACACCAGGGGAAAGGTAAGCCTAGAACTGGATCTGAGCGTGGAGTCTGAAAACAGCTTAAACTTGCTAACCACAAGTGGCAGAAAACCACGAGGCCGGATATCATTAGCAAGACCACACCTGGCAGGCGTGGGTGACAGAGCTGAGCTAGAGGGGAGTACTGGGAGAAAAAAAAAAAAAACAAAAAACCCTTCCTCTGTTAAGCTGCAAGTATTCAGACACCTTGATAAAAAGGGGGACAAATGGCAAGAAAAGGTGCTTGGGGACTGAGGCACCAGTGACTGCTCACTTGCAGCCCCCGTTTCCTGGCCTGCCCCTCGCTGATGTGCTGTAGATAAGCTCCTACGTGGGGCTGCGAACATGCTGGCGTTTACTAATTGAACTAAGTCAGGCTTCTCACACGTCGCTCTGCACACACCTCATCCAGGAAGTTGCTAAAATGCAGGTTCTGATTTGGCAGGTCTAGGTGGGGCCTGAGGTTCTGCGTGTCTAACAAGTTCCCAGGAGATGCTGATGCCACTGGGCTAGGGACACCTTGAGGCAAGGGTCTTCTGATCGCCTACTGCCCTTCCCTGCATTGATGTGACTGGTCTTTGGTTAGATTCATCTCATGGATTCTAAAGGCCTGGGGACAGGAACAGTGCAGACCTGAGCTGTCTCAGCCTAGTGCAGGGCATCAAACCAAACAAGAGTAGGCATCAGTGAATGTTATGAACAAATGTAAAGTGAGTGAACAAGTGGAGTGCTTCCTGCTAATTAGGGGCTCATCCAAGACATGCAGACTAGACAGACGTGTGACAAAACCAAACACAGTGCCAACCCCAGAGCTTCGGCTCAGCTGCCATCCCTCCCACCACACGCAGTCAGACCTTCCTGACCACCTTGTCTGCATCCAACTGGGCAAATGGAAACTACCCTCCTCAGAGCTCTGGGTGGAGCCATGTCCCAGAGAAACATACAGTGAAGAAAGGAGTGTGTACCATGAAAAGTGATGAGTTCTGGATTGCCGGGATGAGTGGTTGTGCCAACCTGGAAAGAGAGAAAGGCCAGGTCAGACACTGCAACTCCGCCTTGGCGTTGATGCATAGGCAGCCACTGTCCTGAGGGAACGTGCCAGAAGAGGCAATGTCACAGAGACAGGCCTTCCTTTGGCTCTGGAATTCCCAGACACCTGAGCTCCCAGTAACCCTCCAAGCACAGGCATCCCAACTTTTCAACTGGGAGGCCCATCATGTCACTGGACTGGACTAGTGAGACCTGAGACCTATTGACCCCCCCCCCCAAAAACAACAAAAAC
>NW_006198387.1:282103-284691 GCF_000334495.1 Tupaia belangeri chinensis | reverse complement strand
CCCCCCCCCCAAAAAAAAAAAAACTCAGCAAAAGGAAAACCCAGGGCTTTAAGACAACAAATTGTGGCAGAGTTGGTTTGGCCAACTATGAGCATTCTTGGGTCTGTGCTTATCAAATAGGATCAAGTCACGTGAGAAATGAAGCCCTGAAGTTGGGCCAGCCATCAGCTTTGCCCCTGCATATAATCAGAGAAGAACCTAATGCACAGGAGCTGCCAAGAGTGTAACTGAGAAAAGGCGTTACCATTAGGTTGGGGGAGGAAGGCTCTTCTGGGTTCTCCACTGTGTGCTAAAGGCCTGGCGTTCACGCTGCTCTAGATAGCATTCCTTCCCAGTTCTTTCCCAGGTTCCCGTATTTCCTTATCTGTCAAGAAGGAGCCACCTACCATCTTACTTTTGAGAGCCCACTTTGCCTTTCTCCCCAGCTGATATATGGAATCACAGGGATCTGTCTGGCGCCAGGATCATTCTGGGCTGACTTGAGGAGGATCACAAGGGCCACCAAAAAAGCTGGGGGTGGGGTGGGGAGGGGAGAACCGTGTAGGAGAAACACTTCTAAGTGAAGGATGGAGGCTGCAGCTGCTATCTGTGGCTCTGCTGATAAAGGCCTCCACTGCAGGCCTGAGCTGTAAATCATTATGGTGTTGGTAGGGGCTGGAATGAAAGGGGCTGCTGAAGAGCTGGATGTGAGAGGGCATGATTCAGTTTGGAAACATCCAGGCTGGGGCCTGGTCAGGAAACACACACGCCCCAGCCCCTACAGTGCCAGCCTTTACTGTGAGATACAAATCCCACCAAGACCGCTCTGAACCCATCTTCGGCTTATTCAAAGTAACCCCAGGCCCCCAAAGTAACCCCAGACCCCATTTTTACCACAAAGGGTCATGGTAATTGCAGCTGCATTTTTGCAGCACTCCCAAGATTGTCAATTGTTGTCCCCTGTCAGGCCATTTGAAGCCTGAAATCATGTCAGTGGGGAGGGGCTCCTGGCAGTCACTCACTTGGGCCCTGGGGCCAGCCCTCTGCCTCTCTGGGCTGCGGGGGGGAGGGGGGGGTGCAGCCATCTCAGGAAGGTCTCTCCACTCAGGCCATTCATGTAAACCTATAATGTGTTGCTGTCGGGCTTGACTAGAGCTGGGAGCAGCAGGCCCCTCAATCACCTTACACAGGCAGGTTCTGCTCTCTGAGCTCCAGGTCAGAGTTCCTGGGCCCAGGGCTGCAGACTTGGGGCCTCAACCTTTAGATATGAACAGATGTCTGAGCAAACACTCAGCCAAATAGTGTCATTTTGAAGCCTCAAACCCAAGCCTGAGTGGCACACTCCACAGTACATCTCTTAGGAACCCGCTTCGAGAAACAGTTCTCAATTGTAATGTGCAAGCTCCCTAGAGCAGAGAGCATGCCTGTCTAGTTCCCACAGGCCTCTGGGCCTAACAGAGAACTTGGCGCGTGGCAAGTGCTCAACAAATACTTGTCGAATGAAAGAGGCAATGATTATGCACAGTGCTGTGACTAATGTCCATGCAGAGTGCGGCCCACCCTTCCTGGGTTTCCCCACAGAAACAAGATCTCTTACCACAAGTGAAGCCTCAGGGACAGTGTCACTGACTGGCTGGGGAACCAGGCAAGTGCCTGACCCTACAGTGTCTGCACCTGCTGCCTAGTGTTCAGGAGCCCTGAGTTATGGTCCCAGCTCCATCAGTCCCGTGACCTTGGACAAGCAGGGAGCTTCTGAGTCACAGTTTGTTTCCTCGTGATAAAGTGGGAGAGCTAATCCCTGCCTCTTAGGGTTGTGTGCTGTGCGGTAACATGATCCCTGGGAAAGGCTTGAACATAGTCACAGATGTAGCCCCAAATTCCCAATGCCAAGACCATGGATTGGCGTTGTTTTTCTTTTCCACTGTATTTTTAAGGGGTCTCTCACCCTCTCCCCATTTTATACTGCTCCAAGCAAGAAGCTAATATGGTTTTGATAGCAAAACACACTGCTTTCTGACTGTGTTAAAAATAAAGCAATTGCCACTGCGTGCATACCCTTAAATTGGTAGATTTCATTGCCACAGTCTACTATCTAGAAGTTGTAGCCACTTAAAGATCTACACATAAAAGACATCAGAGAGGATATTCGTGGGCAGAAGGGCCCAAGATGAAAACCAGTCTTTTTCTCTGTGTTGCTCTCTACACCAAGTCTGCTATTTAAGGCAGGGACTCTAGGCTACTTACCGGCATTTTGCAATGTGGCCGGACAGGTATTGGGAAAACAGCCTGTGGGAAATAGAACAAGAGAGGTGAGGCCGCCAGGACACCCAGCCCAGCTGAGGCCATCTGATGCCCCCTCCTTCAGCCTCCACCACGCCCCCACCCAAACTTACTCCTTTGATGTTAACCACAGCTCCAGGTGGGCCGGGGGGACCTGGAGGACCAGGCAAGCCGGGTGGGCCCTGAAGGGAGAAAAGCAAGGCTATTCCTAGATTCAGGTTGCTGTGAGCACAGAGACCTACAGGACACCTCCCCCAGGGCCTGGGGACACAGAGAGGGAAAGCGGGTCCCCCAAGCCCACAGCTTCTCCCCGGGGTACGCCAGGCACT
>NW_006198387.1:264877-281524 GCF_000334495.1 Tupaia belangeri chinensis | reverse complement strand
ACAGGAGACCTCCCCCAGGGCCTGGGGACGCAGAGAGGTAAAGAGGGTCCCCCAAGCCCACAGCTTCTCCCCGGGGTAACCCAGGCACTTCTATATCTGTGATCACACTGTGTCTATACAACAAACCATGGGGAGATAGCAGAGCAACAAGTATTGACATATGCAGATAAAGAAGCCCAGAGAAGGGAAGTGACCTGCTCAGGGCCACACAGCAACTTAACGGAGGAACTGGGATTGGAACCCAGATCCCAACTCCCAGAGCAGTGCTTGGTCAATACTGAGCTTCCCACTTCTCTATCAGTGAATTCCTTAGTGTGGAGATGGGGTAGGGCAGGGAACCCTTAGGTAATACAGTGCCTGAGAGAATGTCTCATCAAAAAATAAATGCAAAACTCTATCAGTCAACAGAGCCATTTTCTTCTCTCTCTCTTTTTTCTTTTTTAGAAGTTTTTGCCTTGGGTGCATGTGTTTGCTGGAGAAAGAGTAAAAGAGACGGAGATAGCTGGAGAGAGTAAGAGACAGAGACAGTGAGAGGGAAAGTGAGAAATCACCCCCTAGAGGGGATGCCCATGCCATAATCCCTTCTCCGTTCTCCTGGGTATGCAAGCACGCATCTCTGGCATAAGTTTCAAGCCACCGGGTCCAGGACTCGAACCATGGTCAGCCATGCGGGAATCCAGCGATGTAACTGCTCTACCATCTGCTCGCCACAGCAGAGCCAATTTTTAAAGCCGGGTAAGCCTGGCTTAAATACCACATAGCATTTCTCCTCCAACCCTGCGGCCCTCACGGGACCCTGTGGCAGGGGAGGCTCTGACAGGCAGGCGTGAGCCACCTAGTCCATGTGGAAGCTGCTTTTGATCACTAAATGAAGCACCAGTGTCCAGTTGACCTAACAGTCCCAGTGGGCTTCGTCGGTGTGAGACAGACCCCTGAGGTGTCAGTAGAGTGCATTTCTGGGTCTCTGGATGCACCAAGTAGAGCAGGATGTGTGGTTCAAACAGAAGCAGCAGGCCTAGCGCTCTGCTTGCATCTCGGTTTGGCACTTATTGGTTGGGTGAGCCTCAGAGGGTGTCTTGACTTCTACAGGCCCCTGTTTCCTCTGGTATAAAACAAGGACTCCAAAGAGTGTCCCCTGAGATAGTCGTCCCCAAGACCAAGTGAGAAACTGCCCTTAAAGGCACTTTGCACAGTGTCTGGTACAGAGTAGATTCTCAGGCAATGCTGACTTCTCCTAAACCCCGGGCCCTGCTGACACCCTGAGTCTGCCAGCCTTTGAGGCCCTACCCAGTGAGACGATCTGCCTCAGTATGCCACAGCCTTCACTGAGCCCCTAGCGACGTGAGCAAGCGCTGGGACCATGTAAAGGACGGAAGCGGGGATATTAGTCAGAAGACCCGGGACTTGGAACCACACTTCCTGATATGCCCAGGTTGCTCCACTTAGACGGGAATGCTCAGGGCCCCCCCGAGGGCCAGCTGGAGGACAGGGCTGGGTGGGAAGACCTGGAAGTGGTGGTGGAGGAAGAAGAATAGCATTCCAGGATGTACAGCCTGCAAGCCCTGCTCACTGGATCCGTTCTCTCACCCCTCCTCTGGACACCAGCCTCTGGACCCCACCCAGGTTCCCAGGTGACGGGCTGGGAACCGTGGTCATGGCACTCACCGGCATCATGATCCCTCGATCTCCTTTGGCGCCCTTGAGGCCATTCAGTCCAGGGCGACCCTGAAACCCACAGGAAGCATCTTAGCAAACCATTCTCTGCCCACAGGCCAGCCCGGCCCCTGTGTCCTCCCTTACCGCTGGACCGAGGAACACTGATACCTACAGGTCGTCCAGGGAGGCCGAATTCTCCTTTATGACCCGGTGGTCCTTTGGGCCCCTAGAGGCAAAATAAACACCAGATCAGAAAAGAACAGCAGCTTAGGGTTCAGGGAGACGAGGAAGCTCAGCTACGTTTGCAGCAGTGATGACGGTAAGGCACTGATTGGAGGAAGGAGGGCAAGGGGCAATTACAAAGCATATACCTGCCTGGCTCATGTGTCCTACCCTCTGCTCTCAGCTAGAAACCCTTGCTCAGGCCCCACTTCCCTGCAGGCTCTCTCCCTCCCCAACCCTGAGCCTGACCCCTTGCAGTCAGGGCCGACCAAGGAGGAGAAGGTCTGGTGCTCAGGGCCTTACCTCCCAGGTAGCAGGTGCTAAGCCAGCTTAAACACAGACCATTGTCATTGTCCTATATCCCAGGGCCCACCAGGTCCCCCATGCTGAATAATGTAGCCCTGCCTCCCTCCTCCTGCCGGCCCTGCCTGATAACTTGTTCCAGGATTTGGTCCCCGTCTTGTTCCCACCTGTCCCCAGAACCAGAATCTTGGCCTCGCTCCCTCCCTCCCAGTCCTCCAGTGGTCTCTGGCCACGGGTCCTATTTCAGTGCTGACTTTCTTTCTTTCTTTCTTTTTTGAAAAGAATTGATTTATTTATAAAGAATTATATATTTTACTTTATTTTATTATCATTATTTTTAATTTGACCAGAGAGAGACACAGAAAGAGAAAGTGAGAAGGCAAGTTGCGAGGTCCAGGACTCAAACCATGGTCAGCCATATGGGAGTCCTGCACTTTAACCACTGTACCACCTGCTGGCCCCCAGTGCTGGCTTTCTAAGTCCACATGTTCCTAGAGCAATGGCCCTGCTCCCAACTCCTGCAGGAAGCCTCATGTCTTCCAGTACCTGGGACACCGACTTCTTGGCCCACAAAGCCTGTGACGCTGCGACTGTTCCCAGAACATTTTCTACATCTAGACTACACCTTCCCATGCCGAGAGCTGGGCCTGTCTGTCTCTCAGGCAAACGGCTGTGCACTCTCCCTTCTTCCTGCTACCATTAACACCTATAGTTATGCCCTGAAACACGGCAAAAATAAAGACTGAGTTGAACCAGGGTCTGTATGGAAAGCACCCAGGTCATATCACTCGTTGGGAAAGAAAAGCAAATACAGAAGGGGTTGACAGGGCACAGGCCACTTGGCAGGTCGGTCCTAGTGTAAGACCTCCCACTGAATCTTGTTCAATGCAGATCCAGAATGTTGGGGTGCAGCCTCCAGGTCTGCATTTCTAACAAGCTCCCAGGTGATGTTGATGCTGGTCCACACTTTGAGTAACAACACTCTGTAGAATTTGAAAAGGAGCTGTAAGCTGTATTAGTCATGAGGGCCACAGCTACCCCACATGGCGTCTCTGTGCAAGCTGGAAGAAACAGCCCCTTATGCCTATCTTTGGCAGGCTGTGCACAAGCTGGGCCTCACTGGAACAACAGCATTGCATCCACAGCAGCCTGCTGGCTACTAGAACCAGCTGTGTGTATTTCCCACCATATTGGAGGTTGACAACTGGTTAGCCAGTGGTTAAATAAGACTCTCTCAGTCTGCCTTAGCTTTCAGTTACCCAGCTCCAGGGTGTCCACCGTGCCTGACTTAAGGGACCCAAAACCTCAGAGGTCTTTTGAAGGATGCACCCTGCAGGTTATGGGCTATTTATCAAGGACATGCGGCTGTTACACAACTATGTGATCCTCCCTCCCCAGGCCTAGATCAGCTTCAGATGAACAAACCCCATGTACAATTCTCCAGCTCAAACTATTTCGAATGAATCAAGGGCAGCTTACTTATTGGAGGCAGTGTGTTTGAAATAGCCTGGATGGAGTCAGACGAGCTGGCCTCAAATTCCCACCCTGCCGCTTTCAAGCTGTGTGACAGTGGGCCGTTTACTTAACCTCCTTAAGTCTCAGTTCTTTGTCTATAACATGGGGTCCTGATACTCACTCTTAGGGCTGTGAGGATGAGATGGGATGACCTATGTGAAGTGGCAGTGCACTGTCTGACCCTTCCTAGATGTTCTACCTGAATGACCTTCGTTTCTTGGGGAGATCTGTATGATGGACGTAACATCATCTAGTATTAATTCAATCCCCTCAACCTACAGATGGGGAAAATAGAAGCCCAGAGACAGAACAGAGTTTGCTTCAGTCTCACAGACAATGGTGGCCATTCTGAACCAGAATCCAGAAAACCCAGAGAGATTTAATGGGGTTCCTTCAAGGAGTTCCCTGCAGCACTAGCAATTCCTTGGCAAATATTATCATAGAACTGAAAGTGCTTGCCATCATCTGACTCTTCTCTTTCTTGGGTATACAGTTAAACTACATGTCGGAGGTCCCAGGCATCTGAGTTCTGGCCAATGGAATGTACTAGAAATACTTGTCTTCCACGGTCTCTTCCCACTCCCGTTTCAGCCTACTGGCTGAAAGACACTGGTACGACCTTGAATCTACAAGATGTCAGGCACAGGACGAAAGAATCTCCTGGGTCTCTGAGTCACTGCTTGGAGGGGACATGCCCAACTGAGAACCACCACAATAGACTTGTCAAGTGTTCAGATAAGTTGCTGTTGTGTTAAACCACTGAGACTGCCATTTAACTGCAGTTCACTTGCTCTAATACACGTGCATATTGCCACATCCCATGTCATTTCACAACTAAATCTAATCAACCCCCACTAGAATAAATGCCTCAGACTCCAGAGCAGACCCAATGGAGACGTGCTCTGGCTTACCATGGGTCCTGGGGCTCCATGCATTCCGGGTTCACCCTGAAAGAGGGAGATACATACTGGTCACTCAGAGGAACACTGAGGCAGAAACAAAGAAGCAAGCCCGAGGCAGATGGGTGCTTTGGGGTCTGGTGACATAATTACCTTTTCTCCCTTCAGTCCTTCCAGAGGGACGTCCCCTGTCAGGATGGCGCCCGGCTCTCCCTTCTCACCCTGCAATTCAGAGAACCTTTTGATGAAGTTGGGTTTCCTTCTGCCACCTTGTCCAGAGAGCCGTGAAGCTCTCTCAGTCCTGCCACCATGAGTTTTCTTGGCTTCAGCCCACCCACCCAACCTGCTATTTCCTGTTAAGAGTATTCCAACAGCCTCATAGGTGACTGAACGTTTTCTCCACTATCCTCTCCATGCTCCATCAGGGTTACTGCCCTAGAGCCCAGGAATGTTCTTCCTCACCCCTGAGGGGCTCCCACTGCATCCTCCCTCTCGACCCACCAGGATTCAACCCCTACGTGGTCCTGCCTGGCACACTCCCAGAACCTCTGGCTCCTAACACATTGAATGGCTTGCTTTCCTAAAAACTCAACTTGAAATCTGTTCTTATCAAGAATCCTTTATTCTTATTAATATATCTGCAATTGAGAAAGATATGGAGGTGAAAACCTTGTATCTCCATGTGCAACTTTACCTCCAAAAGCCATGCTCCTGTCCAAACACTTGGTTGGGCAAAACTATCTCAGAGGTGAGAAAATAGGAGATGGGGAGACTGGTGGCAAGACATAGAGCCCTGTTCTTAATCCTGTCCCAAACAGAACCACCTACTACCCCAGGAGGCTTCTGAGATATACGTCCAGAGAACAAAGCTAGGTAGAGAACCTTTTATACGTCTCCAAGGCCTTGGTGCCAAACTTCAGTGCTGGCCCCTTGGAGCTGGGCAGGGCCACGCTGAAGTCTCCTTTCAACAGGGCTGGAAGCAGCCAGAGCAGAGGTACCAAAGCAAGCAGAGCAGCCTTGTCTCTAGCCCTTAAGCCCACAGCTGATATTTGGGTCTTACCACTCCGCCGATGAGGAAAGGCAGTCCTGAGCCCGCTAGCAGCAAGAAGAAGCAAGCACAAAAGTATTAGAGGCAGAGCGAGAGAAAGCGCATTTGATGGAAGGACTGGAGCAGAGTTGCCGGGGTGCTCATCCCAGTCGTGTCATGGGATTAGGGGCAGAGGTGCCATTTTGGTCCCTCTAGACCCCTCTAAACTGCTCATGTCTGACCAGGCTCCTCCCAAATCAGAGCTGCCCTGACTCCATTCCATCTCTTTAGGTCTGTGGAAGCAAAATCATCCCAAGACACCCCGTCCTGTGGTGCCAACCACTGCCCAGGATACCAAGCCCTCCACCCCCTGGATCAGAGTCCCAACAGAAGCTGCAGCCTCTCTCCTCCACCTTGGAGGCCAGTGTGGAATGGTGGGAGGAGGGAGAAAGGAGAGCCCAATTCCCCTCCTCTCAGAGCTCACACCCTTACTGGCTCCTCAAGGCAGGCACGGGGGCTGCACAGGGCTCCTAGTGGCTCTAATGCAGACATCCATCACAGCAGAGCCCACCTTCCCTGTCAGCCCTTTGCAAGTCTGTTCCTGCTCTCTTGCTTCTGCATCCCTAGTGCCAAGTGCAAAAACTCTCTGGCACACCTTAGGGGATCGATGGCAGCAAGACTGATGAGGACATAAATGGACGGATAAGTAACTGAATCCAGTCCAGAGTGTGCAATCTGTTTGTGGATGTCACCTGCTCCCTGCCTACAGTAACCAACTGGGAAGTTAATTCAAAGTGGCAAAGGTGGAAGGGAACAAAGGTCAGTTCTACAACTGGGGAGGTCCCAGGCAGTGCTCTGACTGCTAGGTGTTTATTCCAAAGATTCTGAACCAAGGCTGTCATGCGACTGCAGAATGCCCCACCTTACCATTTCTAAATGTTAGTATTTATTTTAGCCATTATAATACACTCTGTCATCCAGCGGGTGTTTGAGTGTTGTGTGTGTACCAGGCCCTGTGCTAGTACCAGAGGTACAGAAGAGAAACTGGCACGAAGCTTGTCCTCAGGGAGTGCTCAACAGGTACTAGTCAAAGTACAGCACAAGCCGTAACAGCAGTCAAAGGGGATTGCATTGTCTTTTCAAATTCTGGTGGAATTTCACCACCCATACTGTACTCTCATCAAGGAGGAACCAGGAGATTATACAACTTAACAGCTGAACAGTGACTGCTAGTAAGTATGGGATTTCTTTCTTTTTTTCCTTTGTTTTCTAGATTTTTGCCATAGTTTATATGCACAAGCCAGACAGAGTCAGAGAGAAAGAGAGAGAAATTACGCCCCAGGGAGGGTGGCCACACTGCAATCCTTTCTCCTCCATTCTCCTCTTGAGATTTCACATTCCCCCACACACTCCTGGCATGATTTTCAAGCCTGGCCCAGGACTTAAACCATGGTCTACCATGTGGGAATGCAGCACCTTAACCACTATACTACCAGCTGGTCCAGTGGGACTTCTTTTTGGCATGATGGAAATGTTTTAGAATTAGACTATGGAGATGATTGCATGATTGGGTGAATCTACTAAAAAGATGAATTGTACAGTTATATGGTATGCAAATTGCATTTCAAAGAAGAAAAAAGTTAACAACTATTTCAGTCAATTTGAAACATTTAGCAAATTCCAGAGCAGGGTCCCACCTGGATGTGTGACCCCTCTTACCTGTTCTCCTTTCAGTCCCGGAAATCCAGGCACACCAGTGTCACCTTTTGGTCCTCTAGGGCCCTGGAAGGAATCAATGGACAGTATTTTGTTTGCTAAAATTAAAATGATTTCACCAATTGGAAACATTTTTCTTTCCCTCAAAAAGTGGAGTACAGAGTGCTATTCCCCAGGCTGGTGGAAGTCATGATTAGCTGCGTTATTTTCTTAACTTTAAGAAGTCCGGATATTGTGATGTGGGGAGAATAAGACGCACTGAGTATTGGGAAGGCTCTCTGTACATTGGTTCCCTCCTCCCGGGAACTACTGAAACTTCCTGTTATCTGGCCCTACAGCCCTGCCTCTCCCCACAGCTTCTCCAGGCCATCCTATAGCCCGTCTCCCCACCTTACCCGCTCCATGACTTCCACCCTTTCTCTGGCTTCCCACTACCTATGACATGAGGTCCAAATCTCCCAGCCGGACACCCAAACCAGCTCAGCCTCACCTTAGCACTCCAGGGCCAACTCCTTCCCTTCATCTCTACACTAACCCCTCTGCCATCCACCTGCAGGGCTGCCCATCCACCTCCTAGCAGAGTCAGATTCTCTTACCAGCCAGAGGAGACCTGTTTTTCAGTTTGTTTTCTTTCTTTTTAAAAAAAGTTTATTTCTTTGATGAGAGAGACAGAGACAAGGAGAAACAGGCATCCCCCACAGAGCTTTCACACCACAACCCACAACCCTAGGCTAGGCCAGCCAGGATCACAGTCATGTGTGGTGAGCCCAGTGTGTACAGGCTAACCTCTGGATGCAAACTTGGGACCTTCCTATATGGCTTCAGCCTCGCAGAGCAGTGCATTACTGCAATGCATTACTGCACCACAGCATGCCATATTGAATTTATTTCCTGTGAGACAGACAGACAGACACCCTTGACAGGATCTTGCCATACCACGATGCCCCCAGCCAGCCAGGATCATGGACTCTTAAGTATGTGCACGGTTGTGCTCAACATGTTCAGGTTAATCCAGGATTTAAACTGGGCCTCTCACATGACCCTTATAGGTCCTTACTACCTGCCATGGCCTGAAGGCCCTTTAGAGGAGCCTGGGGCTCCCTGAAGAACACAGAGCAATTCATTTAGAGGAGAATGTACTCTGGGTTTTGAGTGACTTCACTGGGCTGGGCCTCTTCTGCTAACCAAGAGTTCTTCTGCTAGCCATTCTCTCCGGTTTGAGTGTCTAGTTAGCACGTATTTGTAGTGTCATCCTAGGATATGCTCCTTGAGGAAGTATAAAAAATTTAGGAAAGTATAAAGAAATAGGAAAAGAGATCACCTACTTCCACCCTCAAGAATACAGTTCCCTCATGTTTCTGATCAACTTCCTTCATTTATTTTGGAAGCAGTGCGTGTGACCTGTTGGCCTTCAGAGCTGCAGCATCTTAGGGAAATCACGCTGGTCCTACCTTGGGACCTGCCCTTGGGCTCTAGTACAAGCTCAAACTTTTAGGCAAAATGAATGACTTTCTACAGAGAAATGCATTTCACCTTCCACGCTGAATGCCCCGTAGTGGTGCACACAGACTACTGTTGTTGGACTTCTGTCCATGGTTCCCTTTCCTCCCCATCCTCTCTCTTTAGGGACTTTATCCACGGGGACTTTATCTCCTTGAAATGACTGACTGATCCACTCCCATTCATAGGTCATCAGCTGCTGACTCAGGCTTTGGTTGGTGCCAGGAAAAGAGAGGTAAGACCCAACCCTCCACAAGCTATTAGTAGAACAGTTGAGGAAAAAAATTTAAAAAAGATAAGGGCACAAATAACTGTTACTTAAGGCAGAAAAGAACCACAGGAGAGGTAAAAATAAAGCTCTGTGGGTTTCAAGGACGGGGATGCTTCCAGGTGGGAGCAATGAGAAAAGCTTAATGTACAAGGCAGTGCTGGAGCTTGGTCGTGCAGATAGAGGAAAATGTCATTTCAGGTAGGAGGAACAGAAAAAGCATAGCCACAGGGCATAGGCGGAAGGTAGTGATTGTGGTACTTACTGGAAACCCTGGCAGCCCAGGTATACCATCCGGCCCCTGTGACACACCAAAGACAAGGCAGGATCAGGAGCAGCACCACTGGAGTCGGTAGGGATACCCTGCCTTGGGGGCCCACTCCCTACCAGCACTTTCTAAAGGCCTGAGTATGTTCCCACAAGGCTGGGCTCACTACTCCATTTTGCAGAGAAGGATGCTAAGGCCTGCAGAGAGGAAGGACACACAGGTAGACTCACACATCTAGTTAATGCCTGAGGCAGAAATTGTGCTCAGGGATCCAGAACTCTGCACTTTGTCACAGCCTCTTCGGCCATGAAATTGCTCAGTGTTTAAACTCTCCGGGGGCGATGAATGCACCACTCGGGATATCAGTAATATGCTCCGAGGCTCACAGGATGAGCTGGGTGGAGTCGAAGTGATGTGTGTTGGTGGGACTCAGTTCTTTTCCCTTAGTAGGAGTGAGAATTTTGAAGGACGAGTGATTTTAAAAGACCCAGGACACAGAGAGCTTGCACTTCACTCTACAGTGGGCCAGGACTTCCCTTCCTGCCAACCCTAGGCCCCTGTAGCTGTTAAAGGCATGTGAATTTGGCTGAATATAATGTACAGAGAGATAACTAGATATAGACAAGTTTCTCACCACATTTGTGTGTGTGTGTGTGTGCATGTGTGTGTACACACACACATATATACATATATACATGTGTTTGTTTATATATGTATAAATATATATGTTGGGGTGGAAAATCGTAAGGGTGACAACCAGAACTGGAGTCCTCTCAAAAGGGAACTGCTTCTGAATAGGAAAAAACTCGATCCAGTATTGGGGATGAAGGGGCCATGGAGGGATGGAGGGATGGATTCTTCACTGGGATTGGGAAGGAAGTATGGAGTAGAAGTTGGAGTGGAAGCATGGTAATGCAGGCTGTCCAGGCCCAGGGACTATTAGAACAGATATGTTCACTATCCTAATTTAGGCCATCTGTGTTTTGTTTCAGTATCAACACACCTAATGGCCTAAGCCTCCTACAATTTGGAAAAAAGCAAAGCTCATCCGGGAATGGATTTTATTTGCTAGCTGGTGTGCTTTAGGATCTGATTATTGGGGTGTCTGGGATTGTCTTAGTAGGAATCAAGGAAGGAAGCCCTGTTGGAGGTAGAATGGAAGAGGCAGGAAGATGACCCTCAGCAGATGAGCAGTCTGGCACCAGAGGAACCTCCCAGGGTGTAGGCAGAACCTTAGGGTGATCTGTGGATTTTCCCCAAGATGTGGATGGATGGAAGTTTAGGCCAGCCTCCTTGGGATCTGCAGTGGTGGGTGGCACCAAAAGACATCTGGATTGCACAGCTGTGCAAGTGTAAGCCTCTGTCTCCATGGTGACAGGTACACAGTGCCACAGTGCAAAGCAGCCTCACATCCCCCACCTCTAAAAGCCGCCCGGGCTGGTGAGTGCTATCAGAGAAGAGAATCAGAGGTTCAGAGTGGTGCGAGGTGGAGATGGAACTGGAACCCCAGGGCCAGAGCTCTTTCTTCTCTCCCTAGCTATCACAAAGCAGGTGCTGGAAAATGAAATCGCTTTTTACACAGCTGTAGGAGGAAGCTTCCTTCCTCGTAGGCCCTGTGGTGCCGTTGGCCAGCTCTGCAGACTTGCAGGAATAATGTGACTTGTTGATGTGTTAGTTCTTGGTCTCTAAAATGAGGCTAGAGAGACTGAAGTAAGCCACATTCCCTCCTCGTGCTCCAGTTCCCCCGCTTGCACAAGGAGAGGTGTCTATAGGCCCCTCCTGTTCTGTGGAAAGAGATGGCATAAAAAGGGGCTGGGCAAAGCACTGCACAGACCTCAATGTGTCCTGCTAGTTGGACTCATGGGTTTGTATTACACATATTTCTAGTGCATACGACTGGAAGCTTCCACTGCATTGGACAAAACTCTCCACATGGTCAAATCGATGTGAGAGCAATTTTTCAAAATTGTGAAGCTCTCTTTCCATCCACTCTGATACATTCTAGCCTTATGCTTTCAGAGCTAAAAGGATTCCAAACCAACCCAACTTGGTTTCAACAGAGACATCTGGGTAGGAACCACACTTGAGGGTAGCTGAGGATACGAACCGGAGGACCCACGAGCTCAGGGATGTCCGAGAAATTCATGAATCCCTGGGTGACGTTGATCAAAGACTGAAAAGAGAAAAATCAGACAATGAGGACAAACGATGGCACGTGCTCTGCCTTGGTTCTGGCCAGGAGGCTTTAACTGAAGCCACCCAGTGTGGCAGAGCACTGCAGACGTCGGTAACACCTTCAACCCATTGCCAAGCACATCCGCCCCTCTCACTTCCAAATCAGCCCTGGGTGGCCTTATCATTTCCCTCTTTTAATTAAATTTAAAATTACACAATACATAAATGTCTTCTCCCTTTTAAAAATTTTAAACATAAATATGTATATAATACGCACCCACAGAATGCATATGATGTTGGTCTATGTGTTTGTCCATGTGGTTATTTTACATAAATGGCATCAGGACGTACATATTATTCCTCAACTCGCTTTTTTCCACATTCCGTGTGGAGATCTTTCCCATATTGTGTGAGGTCTGGGAGTGTGAGTATTTTCAGTTTTCTATGGACTGCCAAGGAGCCGTCCAAAGGGGCCATACAATTCACACTTCCACCAAAAGTCCCCAAGATTACCTTTTGCTCCACATCCTTACCCACATTGATCTTTATGTTCTTAATTTTGTCAGAGAATATATGTACTTGCCAAAGAGAAATGGGGAGAGGAAAGTGAGAAAGCACCCCTGCCAGGGGAATGGCCATGCCTCAGTCCCTTCTCCTCCATTCTCCTCTTAGGATTTTGGGCACACAAGCACATGTACTCAAAGCATTTTTCCAGCCACCCCATTTAGGACTTGAACCATGCAGTCAGCTGTGTGGGATCAGCTGCCTTAACCACCATGCCACAGGATGGCCCCATACTTGCTATTTTTAAAGCATACTTTCTTTTTCTCTTTTAACTCTGATCATCTTTTCCCAGTTCACTCTTTCCATCGTCTGTCAGTGTGTATTATTTCTCTCAGAAGGGCTACAATTTTTCATAAATGCAATGTCCTGGTATTAAGTGGACCATGATCTGGTGCCCGCCTGCATTCAAGCCTCCAAATTCCCATCGCTCTCCACCAGCTCTGTGCCAGCTACCCAGTCAGTTCTCTGTATCTTGGGCACACCCACTTTGTCTTACTTCTTGAAATTCCCATCGCTCTCCACCAGCTCTGTGCCGGCTACTCAGTCAGTTCTCTGTATCTTTGGTTCAGGGGTCCTGTCATCTGAACTCTGGAACTTCATGCCTAACTGGTAAAATCATTCCCCACTTTCTAGTCCTGGCTCAAAGGCACTTCCTCCAAAAAGTCTTCCTTGACTTCTCACATCCTCCCTTGTCTCCCACTTGGGTCCTCTGCCTCTCGGTTCCAGCCATTCTCCTGACTGCACTGGAGGCTCCCCAAAGGTGGGAACTGCGTCTGTCTTACCCTTGTACCCACAGGCCTGGCGTGGGCCCTGACACAGAGTGTATGAGACGAGAATTAAATGACACCAGTGTTTCATTCAGCAACACAACCGTGACTGAGCCTGCACTGTGTGCCAGCGGCCACGGCGACGGGGGTAAAGGGAAGGGAAGGAGCCCGGGTCAAGTGGAGGCGATGACTTGGACAGCCCACTGCTGTGCAATGATGGCGTCAAAATCACACATTCCTGCCCTCTCCGCTGACGAGCACCGAAGGGGAAGGCGAGACGCTCCCCACTCATGTGGAGATCTTCCCATACACATAGGAAGAATTTTGGAGGATGGACAGTTTTGCTTTTACCAGACTGTCAAAGAGCTGCCCAAAGGGCCCATACAAAGATGTTACCTTTGATGTTAAGGACACTATCTAGTGTAACCTGTGACTTTCCCTGGCCCCTGGAGAGGGGGAGGCACACCCTGATTGGCAGTTTGGGGCACGAATGGGCATGCTTGCTCAGTACTATCCTTCCTACTCCCAGATCTGCCACCTCTAGGAAGCACACCCAGGAGCTGCTGGGTGCATTGGTCAATTAGCAGGAATATTTGGTTCTCCCACTGGGCCAAGGTCTTCAGTGTAACCATCGGTAGTAAAGGTGGTTTCTGAGCCTATGTCTTCATCTTTGGCTTTATTTCTCAAGTGTAAGAACCTGGCTGGGAAATAGAGGTGCTGATTATTTGGTGCTTCCTCGAGACCCCAGCACTTCCAATGCTCCTAGGCTGCTTTTTGAGTTGACCTCAAATGCTGCCAACCAAAAGAGAGGGTTCTGGAAGCACCATGTGAGGGAACAGGGGTAGTAGGGTAGGACGGACGGGCAGGTGACAGCCCAACACTGATGCCACCTATGCACCCCCTGCATACCCAGCAGCCCTGAAATCGTGGCCAACCTTCTTCTCCCTGTAGGAAAGGCAGAGAATGGGGCCAGCAGGTAGCATGATGGTTGGGGCTCTGGACTCCCACATGGCTGACTACGGTTATAGTCCTGGACGAAGAGCCTTGTTTTTTTACTTTCTCTCTCTCTGTGTCTCTCTCTCGTCAAATTAAAAAACAATAATAGTAATTAATAAAATTAAATAATAATTTTTTAACACCTATAAAAAGGAAAAAGAAAGGGTAGAAAATACATAGGTGAGCTCTGACCTGGATGATACTTACACTAGACAAGACCTCAATGCGCCCAGGTGGTCCTCGGGGCCCAGGAGGTCCCACAATGCTTTCTCCGTCCATCCCCCTATCACCCTGGTTACAACAGCGAGAGGTGAAAGATAGTCATTGCACATGGGCAGCGCTTCTAGGCTAGGCGGGAAAGTCCTCCCACCCCCACCACAGGTCTGTGGCTTTACCTTGGCCCCCTGGTCTCCTTTTTCTCCTTTGGGACCCTGGGAAAATAAACAAATATGTCAATGAATATTCTTTAGCGTCTGTTCACGTTGCTCACTCCCCATCTATCCTGATGTCTTGCCTCTCTCCCTGAGTCCTCATGGATTCTGGGCCAGGCAATGAGAGCAAAGGCCGAAGGGCAAATTCCCCTTCAGGGTCAGAATGAACTCTCCCAGAGTGCGGGAGAATCGGAGGCCCTCACCTAGCTGCTGGTGGGGGTCCTCTTGACTCAAATCTCAGAGCCCTCCGCCCCTGGGGAGGGGAGACATCTGCACATTTGATCATAGGAGGGGGGAGTGACACTCCCTTTGGGACTGGGGTTCACAGCTCTGGGCCCCATTTGTCAAACGTAATGAGATCCCGGGGGCTGCTCTTGGTGAGCACAGGCATCGTGAGGGAGATGCACAACTCCCGCTGGGGGCTAGAGGCAGTGGTGAAAGGGGGCTTGGGAGGGATGCACCTGTCAGGAGCCAGGGTTTTGAAATGGGGCAAAGTGTGGGAACTGAGTGGGGCAGCAAGAGGGAGGTGACGAAGCAGTGATGCTTGAAGGCAAGACTAGAGAGGAGAAGAGAGAGAAACAGATGAAGAGGAAGAACATTTCTGATTTTCTGCAAAACGTCTGTGCTGCCCCTCAGAGAAAGAAGCGGTAAAAGGTGCTCTGTGCCCCCACTGCACAGCTGGGGGCTGCAGGCACAGAGAGGGTGAACTACTAAAAGTAACAGTGTGTTCACAGATCTGTATATATCAGCTGAACTTGCTATTGAACGTAGATAGATTAATTAGGATATTTTGTGAATCAGTAAAATGTGGGGGACGGGTGGGAAAGGAATGGAAAGCAACGGTAGATTCCAGAAACGGTGTGGGAGGAGAGTGGGAAATGGCAGAGGGTGATGGGGAAATATATATACATATATATTTAAGAAACAAGAAATGGAAAATTATTTGTTGATGATAACATGTATGAGTAAGCCACCACACAGTGTATTCTGGATGGGAAATTGCATTTTGTACGCTGTGATGATGTTCAATGAATGAACGTAAAATAAATAAATTTAATTAAAAAAAAAAAGACAGTAACAGAGTCAGAACAGCACCCCACGGACTCCTCTCTCAAGCATAACTGCATGACAATCCTAACGACGGTTTCAAACGTTAACCTGTCAACCTACACTTGCAGCTGTCGGTCCGGAGATTCTGGGTTCATGCAACAGCCTGATACCTCCGGAGCCTTCGTTATCCTAGGGAGGGAGGAAGGATGAGATTTGAAGATCCATTTCCTGAGCATCTATCTACTTGAGCCCGGTGAGACATCAAGAGCTGGGGCGTGGAGGGGTGCCGGCACAGCCCCTGCCCTCGGCAGCAGTCAGTCAGTTGAAGGTGAGACATCAAGAGCTGGGGCGTGGAGGGGGGAGCCAGCACAGCCCCTGCCCTCGGCAGCATTCAGTCAGTTGATCTTTCCAGCGGCTCTCAGTATACATCATGCCTCAACCACAGTGAAGGGTGAAGTACCTCAAATTCAAGCCCCTCTGTACAGCCAGGGCCTGGAGGTCCAGGAGGTCCGGGAGGCCCTGGAGGTCCCATGACTCCAGGAGTGCCCACTTGTCCGTTTTTCCCTGGTGGTCCTGGTAAGCCTCTGTTGCCAGGGTCACCCTGAAAGGAAGAAGACAGCCTGATTACCCAGCCCTGGGTTCACTCATGGAAGGAACGACACACATGTGAGTCAGAAAATCGCTCTTTGAACCTAATTAGGTTGATGGATTCTCTGATAGGCACTGCTTAATGGCACAGAACCAGCTGTCTCGCTCATTGACATTTCACTTGGAGATAAGCTGATGTGTTCGTTGACGGCATTAATAGGGAGGGATGTGGAGAACACCGACGGGAATTTACTCCCCACCTTCCCCAGCTGCTCTGCCTTCCCCGAGCAATCCCTCTGTGATGGGTTTCTCTCCGCTCCATGACATTTATATGCTCAGTGCTCCAGCCCAATAGCCTCATTATAGAAAACTCAAAGAAAAGGGAAGAAGGAGCAGGGAAAAAAATTCGCTTTTACCTTTTCACCAACTGAGCCATTGGGTCCTCTTGCTCCCTGCGGGAGGAAAAGAGCGTAAACTAATGGATCTCTCACTCTGTGTTCCAAAGTCTGTGTCCAGAATTATGGTCTCTTAAGGAAGAGGTTGTAAAGACGGGACTCTTTCTGTCTTGGTTTTGACCGGTGTCTCCCAGCTCAGCACAATGGTGTCAGTCTGCTAAGCAAGTCACACTGAATGCTTGTGAGATGCAGTTTGGCACTATTAGTTCATCACTTACTTCAAGAGTAAAATGGAGGAGTTGAAGGT
>NW_006198387.1:259162-264819 GCF_000334495.1 Tupaia belangeri chinensis | reverse complement strand
ACACCACCCATGACAGAGGGAAATGGGGCTGGAATTCGAACCACAGTCAGCCATGTGGGATCTGGCCACCTATACACAGGACATAACCGCTGTGCTACAGGGATGGCTCATAATTAATATAGGTATATATATTTGCTGGTTCCTTCCAGCTCTGACTCTTTGGAACTTTAGTCAAGGATGAGTCTAAAAGAAGCTCTCAGGATAAAGGAGAAAGATGAGACCAGAGTATACCCAGCACAACAACCTGCACACAATGGGAAACCAACCACGGACAAGCACCCTGTCTCTCCTTCCTACGCTGAGGCTCCCTGCTCCTTTATTGGTGAGGTTCACAGGTCTGCCAGGTGTGGGCTGCCTCATGGTGCTGGGAGACAAGTGCTTGGTGTCAGGGGCACAGCTACAGCACAGAGAGGCCCTGCACTTCCACTGACTGCTTCCTTGTTCTCCTGGTAGTCCTTGCCAGCTGGGAGCCCCTGCCTAGGAATAGGGACAACAGAGGGAGGGATGGGCACTGAGCATCCGGAGGAAGCAGCAGGTTCCCAAGGTAGGAAGAGTTGGTGTGGCACTAAATTTCTGCACTCAGACCTGCTTTAGGCACTCCTCAGGCAGCCTCATGGAACCTCAGGCACTGGAATTAGCAGACACGCCCTGACCATTCTGCAGCCTCCCCTGGAACCTCAGGCACTGGAATTAGCAGACACACCCTGGCCATTCTGGGGAGGTGGGAGGAGGACCTGCAGCCTCCACTGCTGGCCAGCCCTTTCTGGGAAAGCTAAGCCTAATTTTGCAGGATTCAAAGGATCAGGTTCTCATTTCACTGCCTAGTCCAAGCCAACAGCTTCTGTCTGCTTCTCTTGGGTGAAACCAGCCAGTCTGCTGCCTGTTGCAATCTGGCCTTAAAGTGCCAGCCTATGCATCTTCCTCCTAAGGAAGCAAACCACAGGCAGGGCTATCATGAAACAGAAGTGAAAGTAGCCTCATCTCTGAAAACCTTAGAGCCATCTTGCCAGTTGTTCTTATTAAAGAAAAAAATTATGTTTGGAAAATGAAACATTTGATAAATTCTTAGAGGCCATCCACATTTTGATGACAATGCCACATTTGATAATAATGATGACACACACACACATCTTTTTTCTCAGCTGAAAAAATGGAACCTCATTCTTTGCAGGGAAAGTTCTACTTTAGATAACTGCTTAGACTGGTCTATGTGCCCCGCTAATGGGTAAGGAAATTGATTTTATCACAGCATGAGGAAAGACTGCCACGAGTGGATTCATTCGATGGTGGAAGGCTCTGCCTGGCAGGAAGTGAGTTCCCTGTCCCTGGAGGCGTGCAAACCAAAGGACAGATATGGAGGTGGGGAGCCGAGGATCATAAGTATCACTGTACTTCATGTCTGCAGCAGCCCTGAGAGTGTTCAGGTCCTTTAGTATGTTTGTATTATTTGGACATCCAGACTATGCTCATTGGCTTACCTTTATTTATTTATTTATTTATTTATTTATTTTTGAGAAATTTTTACTACTAGTCACATGCACTGGCTGGAGAGACAAAGGGAGATTGAGAGATAGAATACAAGAAATCACCCCCTGGGGAGATGGTCACACTACAATCCTTCTCTTCCATTCTCCTTTGGAAAATTTGGACATGCATGCACATGTGCCCAGCGTGACTTTTAAGCTGCCAGGTCTGGGACTTGCACTGTGGTCAGCCACGTGGGAGTCCAGCACCTTAACCATTATGCCACCTGTTGGCCCTGGTTTACCTATTTTTTAGAGGTAAATATCATGTGCTAGGTTTCCCTTCAGTTCTCCAGGTCCAAATTTCCAAGTTCTTGAGTATGCTTCTTACTTGACCAGAAAGCATCGTGTGCTCACAGTGCGACAAGACGAGACTCACATCAAAGTTCCAGAAGCATGCCCCGGCATCAGTGCATGCAGGCCCCAAATGCCAACAAGATGGAGCAATGGAGAAGGGATTGTGGTGTGAGCAATTGGGAGGGTGCTTTCACTCTCTCTCTGACAAATGCTCTTGCCTTCTGGCAATTAAAAACTTTTTCAGAAAACAAACTTTTGATTGATCTCCGACAGTCACCCTGAGCAAGCCTGCAGCTCTGTGCACAGATGACTCCAAGCAGTTGCAGAGCGTGCCTGCAGGGGTGTTTGTGTGCAGACGGTGGGTGTGGGTTTCCTTAAGTACGAGACAGAGTGCGGGAGGGGTTTGGGGGTGGGTGGGTGGTCAGAAGAACGGGCAAAATAAGTGTGAGTCTGTGGTGTTTCCTGAAAAAGTTCATTTCTTATGAAACAGTTGGTACATGTAAAATGACTTCAATAAAGCTCGCAATTGTTTCTTCTGAGAAATGAGCTTTCCATGAAAATCAAGTTAGTTTCGATTCAAATAAACACATTTGAGAAATGATAGAAACTGAAAATTCATTTGTGACAATGTTGGTGTCTAGAGAGTCAGCACTTTCCAAGTCTCCATCTAGGAGGGGTGCAGCTATTGGGAGGGATACTCCCTCCCCTGAACCCCAAGAGCCCCACTGACTACCTCGTTAACAAGGAGCTCACCCTGGCTTTATTACTCCCTTTGCTGCACTTAGCTTATCTCATCAACCAGGCTGGGAACGCTAGAGAGGCAAGATTCCCACCCCACAGTGCCCAGGCTCAGCTCACAGAGAGAGAGGCTGAAGGAAGGCAGACCAGACTCAGGGGTTGGGGGCGCTGACAGACTGCAATGGGGTTTGAAGAAAGTTTCACTCTTTCATCGAACTGGATAGAGGCCTGGACTAGGGCCTAAGGATACAGAGACAGTACTAGGGACCCTGTGTCAGGGTGGGGAACAGGAGCAGACAGGTAAGCTAACACCTCTGGTGTCATTGGGTAAGAAAGTTCTAAGCAGTGTATATATGAGGGACTTTCAAAAAGTTCATTGAAAATGTGTATTATAAAAAAAACTCTGCATGAATTTCAAAATTTTCTTTACCAAAATAAATGCATGCTTGAATTCCATTTTCCACACATTTTTGAGGTCCCCTCTATTATATTAATTGAAGGCAGAGGAAAGAGGGATATTTTCCATTCATAAAGAGTTCGGTTGGCCCGCCCCACAGTCTAGAGGTTGAGGGAGCCAAATCCCACATGGAGGACCACGTGATCTGAATCCTAGCCCTGGTGGCTTGAGAAACACACAAGGAGCGTGTGTGCATTCCCCAAATTCTGCTAGGGTATAGAAAAGGAGGAAAAGGGATTGTAGCGTAACCACATCCCATTGGGAGGTCTTTTTCCCTTTTGCTCTTTCTGTCTTCATGTCTTTCTCTCTAGCACACATCATTTGACAATTAAGAAAAAGGGGGAGTGGTTCTAGGAAAGTTTCCCAAAGAATATATCTCATCTGGACCCAGGGGGATGGGAAAAGGACAAGGACATCCCAGGCAGAGAGAAAATTGTGCAAAGACCAGGAGGCTGACAGAGCAGAGCATGTCCAGGACATCGTAGGCCTGGAGGCCGAGGGGGCAGCAGGAGGTGGGCTTGGGCAGGCAGGAAGGCTGCAAAGTCTACATATCATCAGGGTTTGGTCCTGAAGGCAGCAGAGAGCCAGCGATACTCTCAGAAGACAGAGCAGTGACTGAAGAGAGCCTACAACAGGAAGATGGACTGGGCAGGTGGCCAAAGGAGTGTGGACAGAGAGGAGCACCATGTTGAGCCTGATGCCACGGTGTGGGTGAGAAGAGGGAATGCCAGATAGGGAGAGGCATGGGAGTCAGGCTGGGCAGTACTGACAACCGACCAATGAGGGCAGGGAAGGGAGAGGAAGCAGGAGTTAGAGAAGACCCCGCTTTGAATTTGCTGACTGGGTGGATGATGGCCTGCTCACTGATACTGGAGACAAGCAGGGGAGAGCAAGGAAGAGGCCAAGTTCAGGTTTGGGTGTGTAGAGTCCTAAGATGGGGACGTCCAGCAGAGATGACCAGAAGGGGTCATTCACAGAAGAGCCAAGGCCAGGCTATGGGCCAGAGACAGAAGGGTGGCCTTAGGGCTCCCACGTGGGGCCCTCCCACCTGCTTCATACCTTCTCCCCTTTCATCCCAGGAAGGCCAGAGGCTCCATCAGCTCCAGGCTGTCCCTCAGGGCCCTGAGGAACAGCAATGACAATCAGTCCGTAATGTCTCTGCTAAGAATCACACACAAACCCTCCCTAGAAAACGACCAAGGGTCAAGAGGTGGGTAAGGCTGGTGGGCCCAGGGCCTTGTGCCAGGTCCAAGGCAGACGTGCCAGTCCCCAGCCCTCGCTGAGCCACTCCTGGCTGTGCCCCTGTGTCTGAGTGCTCTTGGCTCTCTGCACCCTTTCCTCCTCTGTGGTGGTGTCGGGGCACACTTGGGCTGGATGGTCTCCACCCCAGACCCAGACATGATGTCCCATGATTCCAAGGTTCAACATGAGTCTGCATTCCTGTACTGACTATGACAAAGCAGTAGAATAGCCCATGGATGACAGTCTCTTGGCCACTGCTCATGTCTCAGTGATGACTCAGGTGAGGAGTTCTGTTTACAAACATTGGCTCACAGCTCCCTCCCCATAGCTAACCTTAAACAGCACTGGGGTCTGCAATCTGTGTGCCCCTCCCTGGCTAAAAGAGCCCCATAGCCACAGAATGGGGAGAGAACTTCAGCTTCTCACCGGGGGCCCGGGTTCACCAGTAGCTCCATCCTCTCCAGGAGACCCAGGGGGTCCCATGACAACATCAGTTCCTGGTTTTCCTGGAATCCCAGGGGAGCCAGGTGGACCTGGAGGACCTGGGGGACCCTAAAAAACAGAGAGTCTGTTAGAAATGGTGGGGGGAAAGGTAAATATTGATACACACTGAGCATATATGTTCCATACAATCTTTCCATTCCTTGCAACAAGCCTGCAAGTAGGGATCTGTCTTAGCAGATGGGGAACTGAGGCTCCATGAAATAACGTGACTCGAGGGTTCGCACACGCAGTTAATTGACAAGGGGCCTGGGACTGGCATCTAGGGTTTTCTGAGCCCATTACATCATGTTTTCTCCCAAAAGGGCATATACCCTAAAATCCAATTAGCTGGAATTCTCAGAGGTGCTCTGGGTGATTTGGTTTTCTGAGTAACTAAGATTAGTCAAACATTGCCTGTTGTGGAGCCTCATTGTTAAAAAGCTTCCTGAAATGCACTAATCTCTTTGGTTTCTTGCTCACTGGCAAATCCCACCAGCCTGGAAGATCCACTTGACTCCTCCTCCACTCAGTCACTGAATCTAGAACCCTGCTGGCCCTGTCCTGAGAAGTGGCCAGGTGCGGCTTCTAACTGGGCACTTGGCACAGGGGCTCAGGGGAAGGGGTGGAAATGAGGCTGGGGGCCCCGGGGACAGAGGCGCCAGCTGCAGCAGGGCAGGGGGAGCCCCCCAGGGGTCAATTTCGAGGGAGATTGGTGGGGCCCCAGCTTTAGGCAGAGGGGCAGGAGAGCACGAAACACTGAAGAAGGATAAAAAGCTTTCTGGAGAGGTAGGGGGGATTTCAAGATGATTCTAGAAGCCAAAGTTTGATATGCTATGCAGAAATGAAGCCAGCAATTCTCTCTAATGAAATGGGTGACATAGAAGGGGCAGTGGGGCACAGGGTCAAAAGCCAAGAAC
>NW_006198387.1:221664-259131 GCF_000334495.1 Tupaia belangeri chinensis | reverse complement strand
AAAGAAGCAAGGTGAGAAGACATCTTCAATGTTCAGTGAGGCTCAGACTGACTTAACACAAGCAGATCAATGTGGAAAATTACAAATGTACAGGAAAGCAGAGAAAGAGTATTGAACCCACCACCTGCAGCTGGCCATGATGGCCAGTCTGGTTTCATTCATTACCCCGGGCCCATGTCCCTCCCTCCTGGATTACTCGGAAGGCAATCCCAGATACCAGGCCATGCTGACCCCACACTTACTCTCAACAGGTCCTCACTGCCCACCAGGTCACCAGAGCCAGAGCCAATGTCCGAGCCCCAGCCCAGGCCAGAGCCCTCAGTCTCCTGGAAAAAGAAGAAAGTTCTGCAACTGGCATTCAACTGCCAGTCTCCAAGGACAGCCATGCCACCAAATTCTGCACAGCCGTGTCCCCATATTCTGCTACCCTGCAATGTCTATTCCCATCGGTCCTCTGGCCTTTCTCCCACTCGTTTCAACAATATCCCCACCTTGCAACCTCCAAGCTGTGCAGCCAGTGCATGACCAGCCCTCAGCCTCCTTTCCTGTCTTTCAAGTCCCTACTTATCCTCAGCTCTGCAGTCACTTCCTCCATGAAGCCTTCTCCATCCCACTTTTGAGAGGGTTCTCTGTCATCTCTCTGGCCTCTGTCAAGCTCTTGGGGCACTTGATCAAGAGCCAGTGTGGTCTGATCACAGCACAAACCTTTTCTCCTTTGGGCCCAGCCTGTCCTTTCATCCCCATGTGTACACTTTGAGCCTAGAAAAGAAAAGAACAGAAAAGAAGAAATATAGTTACAACTTGGTCACAATGCCTTTGGGACATGGAGCTACCGAACTCTGTCACATTTCCTGCTGCTGGTTAGTGAGCCGGGAATAAGCAGGGGGCTTGCTCTGGGCTGGAACTGTGGTGTCCCCTGCACCTGGCAGATAAAAGGCTCCCAGCATCTACTTGCTAATGACTAGTGGGATGACCACAGCACGTGGAGCCACCCACGTGGCTTTTACTAGAGCTCCAATCTTCTCTTTTACAACACAGATGTTAAAATACATGATTTAATCTTAAGAGCGATGTTCTCCATATGAGATTCTCACTAAAAGATCCTAATACATATGGTCAGTCCTTAGAAATGGAATGACTTCATTTTGACTGCTGTGGGTTTTGCTAACCAACTCCTGGCTCATATCTGGAGATGGTGGTTATGGTGGTTTCGCAAAAAAGCAAGGCAGAGGGGCCAGCAGGTAGCATGGAGGTTAAGATGTCTGGATCCCAGATTGGCTGACTCTATGATTCGAGTACTGGACTGGTAGCTTGAGAAATGTGCTGGGTACGTAGGCCTGCATGCCCAAAATTCTGAGAGGAGACTAGAGGAGAAAGAATTATGGTATGGCCATCCCCCCGGAGGGGTGATTTCTCATTTTCTCTTTCTCTCCCTGCTGAGTGCACATGCTCTATAGCAAAATAAAAAAAAAAAAAAAAAAAAAAAAAAAAAAAAAAACTAAAACACCACTAAGGCAGAAAGTCCACTGACCAAGTGACCAAGGCGCTCACCTCTACTTGAACCCCAGAGCTGTGTGTGACCTTGAGCAAATCTCAAACCCTCTCTGAGCCTCATCTGCAAAATAATTGTATATAGATAATTGAGTGTGTATTATGTGTAAAGTATTCCATGTGTTAACTCATTCGAACCTCACGACAGATCAAGAGGTAGGCACTATGATTATGATCCTCAGTTCACGCACGAGTGAACAGGGACAGAGAGATGAAGAATTTGGCCTCAGATGTGTGGCAGAGCCAGGTTTGCTGCCTCGGCTAGCCCATAAGCTTCACTGTCATGAGTGACTCTAGAGTCAAATGATTCTAAAGACATTCTACAGTGGATGCTCTCTTGATGACCCTCCCTGTCCTGTTTAACTGTCTGCTCAGGAACTGGGGCATCCAGTTCTGTTCATTGCAAATTCTATTTTTTTTTAAAGGTTTTTGCCATAAGGTTCATGCACTCACTGGAGAGAGACAGTGAGAAGAAAAGTGAGAAATCACTCCCCGGGGGGATGGTCACACTGCAATCCTTTCTCCTTGATTCTCCCAGGATTTGGGGCATGCACTCACAGGTTTGGCATAATTTTCAGGCCACCAGGTCTGGGACTTGAACCATGGTACACCACATGAGAGTCCAACACCTTAACCAGCACACTACCTGCTGGCCCCTTACTGTAGGTTCTTGAGAGGGCACTTAGCAGTGATCTATCTGCATCAGTTATGCACCAAGGTGAAATACCTACGTTCCTTTCTCCCTTTCTCTCCCTCTTTTTTTCTCCCTTGCCCTCTCTTTCACTTCTTTTCTTTTTAGAGAGAGATTTTTGCTATAGGGCACATGCACTCAATGGAGAGAAAGACAGAAAGCGAGAAATCACCCTTCAGGGAGGATGGCCACAATGCAATCCCTTCTCCATTCTCCTCTTGGAATTTTGGGCACACACAGAGATGCCTAGTGTGAGTTTCAAGCCACCAGGTTCAGGACTCGAACTGCGGTCAACTATGTGGGTGGGAGTCCAGCAACATAACCATTACAGCATATGCTGGTCTCTTCCTTTCACTTCTTACAGCCCTTAAAATAATCTGTTGTGAAAATCATAAACCACTATCATGGAAATAGTCACAATGTCTTAAGAATTTATGAGTATGGTGGCATGTGCTTGTAACTCCAGGAACCCAGGAGGCTGAGGTAGGTAGGAGAATTACAAGTTCAAAGCTAATCTCAGAATCTACTGAGACCCTGTCTCTGGAAACAAAAGCAAAAGACAAAAACAAACAAACCTAACCACCACCCATAGCTCCACCACTTACAAGCAACAACTGCATTTACAGAGGGTATTTCCTTCTAGTATGTGTGTATTTTTAAATAGTTTACACCACACAATATACTTACTGCTTTATAATCAGCTTTTTCACTTAGCATTATAATGGTAGGCTTTTCCTCTCACCATTAACTACTTCTACTAAGTATCATTTTAATAGCTGCATAATGTTCCATTATTTGAAGATACTTTAATTCAATTTATTCTCTATTGTTGATTAATTAAATAATATAATTTTTTTCTCTGGACAATAGTGAGATTAACATCCTCATGAACAAAGCCTTTGTAACATATCAAACTCTCTCTGTTAGGATTGACTCCTAGGACGAAGTTCCTGGGCCAACACTGTGCGGTTTTATGGTTTTGGATCTACATGGACAAAGAGTTTCCCAGAAGCAGCAAGTCCTCACCACTCCCACCGGCACAACTGGTCTCACTAGGTCGACTTCTCAAAGCAGAAAACATACAGGATCTAAGGACAGCTGACCCAGTTTCTTCAACAAATCAATGACAAAAAAGGATAAAGGAGGAGAATGAGAGATTTAAAGAAATCAAGAGGCATAGAGACCAAATGCAATGTGTAGATATTCTCTGGATTCAGATCAAGCACTCTAATTATAAAAAATCACTAAAAACAACCAACCAACCAACCAGAATATTAGATAATATAAAGGAACTACTGTTAATTTTGTTAGCAGGATAATGAAATCATGGCTCTGACAACAATGAAAGGTCCCAACTCAATCTATGCTGGGACTTCAAAGTGTCCCTAGAAAAATGGAGTTGAATGATAAGTTTATTTTGTTGCAAAAAATACTTCTGAAATCTGTGCATAATTTTCTTCATAATATACATTTTCCATAAACGTTTTGGAGACCTCTTGTATTAACAGCACACATGAAATTAAGTCAAATGATACACATTAAGTGATACGATGTTTGGGGTTTGTTTTTAAATACTTTTACAGATCTCCCTTTCCCTCCAAAGAAAAAGGTGGTGGTGGGGAAGTAGGACAGATAAAGCAAGTTGGGCAAAATGTCGATAATTGTTCTAGCTGAGTGACGGGCATATGAGGGTTAAGCCCTTTCAAGAATGTTTTAGGTTTTCCTTAATAAGATGTTTGAAAAAAGACTGGTTCTATCCTTGCCTGACGTGGTGTCACCCAGAGGGGCGAAGGTCTTGGTTTTTGCGTATTCCTTGGGGTGGGAAGCAGAGAAGCAGGAGCCCCTGTTGAGGAAGTCACAGCCTGTGAGCCAGGCCCAACAATGGGACGCTGGGCTGGTCTAGCACTGGACTCTTTAAGCTTTTACAACTATACTATTTAAGCTTCCTGGGTGTGCCTTTTTTGTTTTAAATAATTGTTTATTTAATTTTATTTATCATTATTATTATTGTAATTTGTTGCAGGGCATGTGCACTCACTAGAAAGAGACAGAAACAGAGAAAGAGAAAGCTAATCTCAGAATCTACTGAGACCCTGTCTCTGGAAACAAAAGCAAAAGACAAAAACAAACAAACAAACAAACAAACAAACCTAACCACCACCCACAGCTCCACCACTTACAAGCAACAACTGCATTTACAGAGGGTATTTCCTTCTAGTATGTGTGTATTTTTAAATAGTTTACACCACACAATATACTTACTGCTTTATAATCAGCTTTTTCACTTAGCATTATAATGGTAGGCTTTTCCTCTCACCATTAACTACTTCTACTAAGTATCATTTTAATAGCTGCATAATGTTCCATTATTTGAAGATACTTTAATTCAATTTATTCTCTATTGTTGATTAATTAAATAATATAATTTTTTTCTCTGGACAATAGTGAGATTAACATCCTCATGAACAAAGCCTTTGTAACATATCAAACTCTCTCTGTTAGGATTGACTCCTAGGACGAAGTTCCTGGGCCAACACTGTGCGGTTTTATGGTTTTGGATCTACATGGACAAAGAGTTTCCCAGAAGCAGCAAGTCCTCACCACTCCCACCGGCACAACTGGTCTCACTAGGTCGACTTCTCAAAGCAGAAAACATACAGGATCTAAGGACAGCTGACCCAGTTTCTTCAACAAATCAATGACAAAAAAGGATAAAGGAGGAGAATGAGAGATTTAAAGAAATCAAGAGGCATAGAGACCAAATGCAATGTGTAGATATTCTCTGGATTCAGATCAAGCACTCTAATTATAAAAAATCACTAAAAACAACCAACCAACCAACCAGAATATTAGATAATATAAAGGAACTACTGTTAATTTTGTTAGCAGGATAATGAAATCATGGCTCTGACAACAATGAAAGGTCCCAACTCAATCTATGCTGGGACTTCAAAGTGTCCCTAGAAAAATGGAGTTGAATGATAAGTTTATTTTGTTGCAAAAAATACTTCTGAAATCTGTGCATAATTTTCTTCATAATATACATTTTCCATAAACGTTTTGGAGACCTCTTGTATTAACAGCACACATGAAATTAAGTCAAATGATACACATTAAGTGATACGATGTTTGGGGTTTGTTTTTAAATACTTTTACAGATCTCCCTTTCCCTCCAAAGAAAAAGGTGGTGGTGGGGAAGTAGGACAGATAAAGCAAGTTGGGCAAAATGTCGATAATTGTTCTAGCTGAGTGACGGGCATATGAGGGTTAAGCCCTTTCAAGAATGTTTTAGGTTTTCCTTAATAAGATGTTTGAAAAAAGACTGGTTCTATCCTTGCCTGACGTGGTGTCACCCAGAGGGGCGAAGGTCTTGGTTTTTGCGTATTCCTTGGGGTGGGAAGCAGAGAAGCAGGAGCCCCTGTTGAGGAAGTCACAGCCTGTGAGCCAGGCCCAACAGAAGCCCTGGGAGCCTGGAGCCCCCGCTCCAATGGGACACTGGGCTGGTCTAGCACTGGACTCTTTAAGCTTTTACAACTATACTATTTAAGCTTCCTGGGTGTGCCTTTTTTGTTTTAAATAATTGTTTATTTAATTTTATTTATCATTATTATTATTGTAATTTGTTGCAGGGCATGTGCACTCACTAGAAAGAGACAGAAACAGAGAAAGAGAAAGTGAGAAAGCAAGCTGCCAGGTCCAGTACCCGAACCATGGTTGGCCATGTGCGAGTCAGTGCCTTAACCACCACACCACCTGCTGCACTCCCCATCCCCGGGTATTTCTAATGTGCAACCAGGGTTAAAATCCGGAGTTCTTCACCTTTCTCCTTTATAGATGATGACACGGAGGCTAGACCCCAGCACAAGTCAGTGGCATCCAGGAAGCAGAACCTCAACCTCCTGGTCTACCCACCACACCACTCTCTCAGGGATGAGAACATCAGTTGGTGAAGCTCAAGAGCAGGAGCTCTGCAGCCAGCCTCCTGAGTTCAGATCCCAGCTCTGCCTCTTACAAGCCTGCAACGTGGGGAAGTGCCTTCACCTCTCAGATCTCACTTCCCTCGCTTGAACTGGAGATCATTCAGCTCATACCACAATGTGGTGGTGTGGACAGAATCAGATACACCTGGAACACACACACTTAATCAATGGCAGTCCCTGTCCCTGACCATGAATTCTATGAGATCAGGAGCGAGGTCCTATCTCTACCTCCAAGGGTCTGGACTGAGGGCCCAGGGTTGCCATGTGTTTTCAGTCAATGAATGAGGGAGGACAACTCTAAATAGACAGTGAGTAGCGTGATAACCAGCAGGTCTCTGGAAGCGGCTTTGGGCAAGCGGCACTCATGGTTCCCAGCAGACTCTGTTCTCACCGTGCAGGTCAGTCCTGGAGTGCTGTGGCCTAGGGACCACATGACTGTAGCTTGAGTCATGGTTTTCAAAGTGCACGTGACCAAGTGTCACTTGAGGAACTGATCAAGCTAGATATTTTCTTCTAAAACTACATTCACATTTGAAAAGCCACTGTATCTCCTGCTTCACACAAGCCCAAGCAAGGCAGTGAGGGGGTGGTGATGGGGTGTGGGTCTAACTTTTCTTTCCTTTTTTTTTTAATTGCCATAGAGTGTACATGTTCACCAGAGAGACAGAGAGAGCAAAAGTGAGAAATCGCACCCCCACCCCCCCCACCAGGGGAATGGCCATTGCTACAATCCCCTTTCCTCTACTCTCCTCCTGGGATTTTAGGCACACATACACACACAACCGGTGTGATTTTCAAGCCACAGGGCCAGGAATTAAACCACACTCCTACACCATGTGGGAGTCCAGCACCTTAACTACCATGTCACCTGGTAGCCTCCTGGCTTTCCTATTTCTAAAAGACAAAGTTATACAGGGCCTGCAGGTGATGCGGTGGTTAAGGTGCTGGACTCCCACATGGCTGACTGCAGTTCGAATCTCAGACTTGATGACTTGCTTTTTCACTCCCCTCACCTCTCTCTTTGGTCAAATAAAAATAAAAATAATTAATAAATAAAAGTAAACAAATAATTTTTTTAAAAGACAAAGTTATAGCTAGCCCTTCAGTGGCAACAATCTCCTGTGTGTGTACAGAGCTTTCCAAACATTTTCAGACTTGACCTCACAGTTACCCTAGCACAGGTAAGGAAGTTGAGGTCTGGAGAAGTTATAGGATTTGATCAAGGCCACAGTTTCAAGGTCACACGGATTATAGAGACTTGTGTCGGAAGGGACTCAGAGGTCACCCCACATGCTCCTTTCATGCTCGCTCATGGCCCCAGCTAAGTCTGTAGTCAGCATCTCCATCTACAGAAGCTCTGCTGGTGAGAAAGATCCCACTTCAATTAACCAGGGCAGTCTGGGACACGAAGCTGGGTCCTCTCGGGTTTTGCCTCTTGGTTCTCCGTCTGCAAACTTCAGTTTCCTCAAATATTCTCCAGAAGGTCCCCAAATGCCCAAATGTGTGAACCAAATGGAAAACTGACCTCTAAGTAAACCAGGGGCAGGCCTTACCACACCCCAGCCTTTCCTTATCTCGCCTATAAGAGCTGCCATGTCAAATCTTTGTGCCTCTACGTCACTTACCAGAGTGACCACTCTCTCGGGTGCTGCCGTGGGTATGGGAAGCGGTGGGCCCTCTGGGGGGGCACTGCTGGGCTCTTCACCCCCACCTGAGGTCAGGAGCCCCTCTGTTGTGGCTGCTGTCAACTCTTCATCACCAGATACCTGACAACAAAGCCAATGAGAGAAACCATGCCATCCCATCACAACACAGCATGTGCCAGGCTGCCAAGGAGTCACATGACCATCAGTTCTCCGATGCTGGCCTGATTTTAAAACCTTAGGTACAACCAGCTTTACCCCAAAGCATTCGCAGAAGCACAGACCACATAGCCACTCCTGCCTGTGGGCCAGTCATCCCTCAGACAGCTCTTCCTGAGCAAGCCAGGGGCAGCCCGAGTCCTGTGCCATGCTCCGGCCAATGCACCCCCAGGAGTCACATGACCATCAGTTCTCCGATGCTGGCCTGATTTTAAAACCTTAGGTACAACCAGCTTTACCCCAAAGCATTCGCAGAAGCACAGACCACATAGCCACTCCTGCCTGTGGGCCAGTCATCCCTCAGACAGCTCTTCCTGAGCAAGCCAGGGGCAGCCCGAGTCCTGTGCCATGCTCCGGCCAATGCACCCCCCCTCCCTGCCCAGGGGCAGCCCGAGTCCTGTGCCATGCTCCTTCCAATGCACCCCGACCTCCCTGCAGTGGCTCTACCCAGATGTGGGCTCACGACGAAGCAGAAGCAGAACGTGTGCAAAGGTGGTAACTGCGCCTGCCCCCCAGTGCTGATCTCTCCCCACTGTGAGCCAGAGAGGTGCGAGATGACACTTACAGAAGTGACTTCTTGCACAGGGGCCCCTGTGGGTGTGAGGAAAGCCAGGCCATCTGTGGGGACCCCGCTGCTCTCTTCCTCCTGCAAGTTGCTGAGGGACACATCTGATGGAGCTGCAGATGTTGCTAAACTTTCTTCACCATTCGGATCCTGAAAGAAAATTGGCATGAGGGACCCTGCCAGGGCTCATGCCCCTGGTTCAGGGGTGTGTGTGGTTGCAGGGAGGAAGCCACTGGGGCATCAGATAACTGCCAATGTTCACACAGGACCACGCCTTAGCCCACAGCTTCCTGGAGCTCCAGGGCAAGGATTCCAAGGACTTCTCTGGCTTCAGCTTGGCCGCCTCTAGTAACTGGGATCTCACCACCTCCACGGCAGTCCTTCTGCTTTCGGACGGCTCTGCTGGTCAAGTTCTAGTTTCTATTAAGCTAAGACTAGCAGAACTGGGACCTGATCCCCATTTTTCTGAACCGGTGGTACATGCTTTGCCTTTATGGGAATGAGGTGGGGGAGAAGAGGAGGAGGGAGGAGGAGAGAAAAAGGGAAAGGGAAGTGGAAGGCGACCACATTGTTCATTGAAATCATCTCTGGAGCTGACTGCTACCTGGCCTGGCAACTGATCAACATATGTCCTTCTGCCATGAAGTTTCCTCTCATGGCAGACACAGGGGAAGGCTGCGTGGCCTGCTTTAGACAGATGGGGAGACCAAGTGTATGGAATCACCTCAAAGGTCAGAGCTGTTGATCTGTATTCAACGACCTGGTGACCCCATCATTCATTCACTCAGTAAACACTCATTCAGTGTCTACCATTCATCAGGACTGAAGTGACGTCATCCTTTGGTATCCAAGGGGGATTGGTTCCAGGACCCGCGTGATACCCAAATCCACAGACGCTCAGTCGGTTATATAAAACAGCAGTATCTGCATACAGCCTACTCACACCCTTCTGTAAAATGGATTTTCTAAGCAAAAATGTATCATGCAAAAAATTATCTCTTTTTTTTAATTCTTTTTTTTTGGGGGGGGCGGTTACGCTATAGGGCGCGTGCGCTCGTCAGACAGACAGAGAGAGACATAGAGACAGAAAGCGAGAAATCCCCCCCCAGGGGGGATGGTCACACCGCAATCCCTTCTCCTCCCTCCTCCTCTCGGGATCTTGGGCATGCATGCACACGCACCCGGCGTGAGTTTTTAGCCACTGGGTCCGGGACACGAACCGCAGTCGACTACATGGGAGTCCAGCGACATAGCCATTACGCTAACTACTGGTTCCCGCAAAAAATAATTTCTTGATAATAATTCCTAATGCCATGTAAATACTATGTGAATTGTTGTCATACTATATATTTTTTTTGTTTGCTTGAATTAGTTTGTTGATGCATTGTTATCATTTTTTCAAATATTTTCAGTCTGGTTGGTTGACTAAGGATATGGAACCTGGGAGGACAGGAAGGCCAACTGGGTATACATACCTTGTCACTAAGCCCAACATGAACTATCTACCAAGTTTATTACCAGTTACATTTATGGTGAGGCGTTCCAAGGACAAGTATGGGGAGACTGCAGTCTGGAACCTCCTCCTTCTCGAGGAGGCAGTGCTGGAGCTGAGCACCGAAGGATAAGTGAGAATTTAAGGGAGGAGAGGAAGGAGAAAAGGTTCTCTGAAGACAGGAGAAGCTATGGGGAGAAGGTAAGGCAAACAAGAAATTCAAAGAAACCGAAGGTCAGTGAGACTGGCTGACCGAGGGTGAGAGACGGGGTCCAGAATGTGCTCAGTTGAGCTGACCAGGCCAGACCCGGCAAGGCTGATCAGGCCAAAGGGGAACTGGATCTGCAGGAAAGGAAATGGGGAGCTTCCAGAAGAGGGCTGACACACCAGAGATGAGTCATGAGAAAGAGTGGGGGAGGCTGGGCAGAGCCCATGGCAAGCCCCTGGGCTGGAGACATGGGGGCTTAGTACAGGGGACAGGTGCTGGGGACAGCAGAAGGTGATTCCACAGTGCGTTTAGGTAGAAAAATCAACCAGACCTTATGCTTGGTGAAATGTGGGGGTAAGGAAGGGGAAGAGAACTTGAGTTAGGCAACTGGGGCTGATGGTCCCATTCATTTGAGGTAGGGACCCAATAGCAGAAGGAACGAACAGTGGGTTTGAATCTGCTAAACTGGAAAAATTTGAGGGCACTGTGAAGGGGACACATAGGGACAGGCCTGCAGGCCTTGGAATGCTGTGTCCTGCCTTCAGAAGTTGGAGACGTGTCTGTGCTCCGTCAGGGAAGGCTGAGAAGGCCCAGCCATGCCCTTGGGCCCCTCCAGGGGCCTCCCTGCACTTGACCCGTACTGCCCCTGGACAGCCTGCAGTGACATCACCACCTCCTCCACCCAGAGCCCAGCCCCATGTTCTGGCTTCTGGACCCCACTGTGGTGGAGCAGGACCCTGGAAGCGGCCCTGAACTCCCTGCCACCTCTCTGCCCCAGGACCCGGCCTCCCGCGGGCCCAGGCCCAGGCCCTACTCCACCCCCAGTGTGTATTTAAGCCTCCCTACTCGGGCTCTTCTGAATTTTCTCAGCAGAATGAAGACCCCCACCCTGAGAAGACCAGTGGCCACTTCCTGCCATGACCTCAATTCCCAGCACTTTCTGTTCCTTACTAGAGTGGATTCTTCTTCGGGGTTCTGGGTGAACAAGGCGAGGGCTGGCCCCTCCGTGAATCCACTGCCAGCCTCTTCTTCCTCAGCAGGGGTGACGGGCACCTCGGCTTCCCCTGCTGCTGTTATTGCTAAACCTTCTTCGTTATCGGGACCCTGGATAGAAAGACATCGGCGGTGCTTAGGCCACCATGTGGAGACAGACACCCAAGGGCTTTCTGGTGAAGGGAGCCATCTGCCTATGCTCATTGGCCATTTCCGGCCTGAGCCCTTCCTAACTGAGCATCTGGCTCCACCCCCTCCCAAACTCTTAAAGCTGCTCTCACCATGTAATTTCCAAATTCAGAGGCCACTTTTCAGTCCTCTACTCACTGGGCCTTTTGGCAGGACCTGGTATGCGACGTCACATGAGAGCATCCTAACCCCACACTCACCTGGGCCCTGGACAGTCTCCACACGGACCCCTGTGCCCAGGCTTGCTTTCCCTGGCCTCTGCTCACTCCACAGCTGATTTTTCAGGAATCCTAATCTGACTACATCTCTTCCATGTTTCATTTTCATCAGTGACACCCCATTTCTGCAGCACTCTCTCTTGCTCCTTGGCTTGGCACACAAAGGCCTTAAAAGTCCCGAGGCTCTGTAGGCTCATGGCCCCACCCCTGATCACACTCCCCCCACAGCTACTGCACGTCCTTGGGTTCTGTCCTTCCCCTGGTCTTTGCTCCTGCTGGCCCACCTTCCTGGAACACCCATCTCACTCCCATCTGCTACGCTGCTGCTCCTCCTCCCGGGTCACACTTGACATCCTGGCCCCAGGAAGGCTTCCTTGACCCCCAAGTCTGGGTTCTGGGCCCTTCATGTCTCCCAGAGCACCCTGTGCTTTTGCTCTTGCTCTTCTTCCCACTCTGTCCCCAGGAACTGGGTCTGTCTTATTTACCATCAGACCCTGCGGCCAGGCCTGGTGCCCACACAGCACGGTGCTCTAAAAACAGCTGCAGAACAAGTCAGTAAATGCCCTGGCCCCCTACTCAGGCTTGGCCCCACAAGGCAGTCACTACATTCTGCTGACAGGTGAGGAAGGCCAGTGACCACTCCCAACCCCCTCGCCAGGAGATGGGAAAGTAGAGTGTAGGCTCTGAGCTCCTCACCATGGTGGTCGCTTCCTCAGGGCTCTGGGTGGACAGAGACAGAGTCGGTCCCCTGGCGGGCACACTGTTGGCCTCCGCTTCCTCAGTGGTGCTGACGGGCACCTCGGCCTCCCCTGCTGCTGATGCTGCTAACTCCTGAAAACAGAGACATTACAAGAGATCGTATCCCTGGGCCTTCAGCCCCGAATGGTGCCATGGCTGGACAGAACAGACAGCACCCTGCTCTTCTGTGGTTTCTTCACCTCTAGGACCTTCCCATGTATGACTTCACCCTAGCCCCAGGGCAGTCCTAGAATCACAGCATTCAGGGAGACAAGAGACTGCTCCGGCTCCTATGTCCTAGGTTCGATTTCGAGAGTGCGTTTCACCTCCAGCAACGACGAGATCGCTGCTTCAGAGTCAACACGCTCCGGCTCTAGACACTGCCATCGAGACACCGGCTCCTTGTCACCTCGCCCTGTGCTCATCCAGAAGCCATAAGAATAAGGTCTGTGCTGAAGATGGTGCTTCAGAGACGGAGAGGCAGCTCTTCCATCCTCCTCCGCTTCTCCAGACAGGACACGCCTACTTCCTCTAGTTCCCGGTGACTCAGTTTCCTTTAGGAGCACCTCCAAGGGTTACCCACAAAATGGGAGAAATGGGGACAGACAGTCGCTCTGGCTGCTGCTGCCACCAAGCCACATTTCACCTCCATTTCCCGAGCCTTTGTTTTTTCAATGTTTTTGTTTGGTTTTGTGAAAAAGTAGTTCCTTTGGATACTAAAAACACTAGCTTGATCAAAGTTTGGCAGACCTCCTTGCTGCAGACCTTCGCACCTAGAAGAGGCCTAGAGAGTGGAGCGGCTCCTGAACGTCTTTAACCAGAGTCCTGTTCTCATGTACCCTGTTAGGTCCTTGCAGAGTTACTGTCCCCAAAACAGAGGAGAGATGATGTCGCAGGCTGTTAAAATGAGAGGCTTGCTCATTCATCAGCAGAGCAACGATGCTTCCACAGGCCTTAGGTAAGCTCCATGTGCTTAAAGATGCCAGGCAACTATGACAAGAGACAGCGGGATGACATCGGTTCTACCAGCTTCAGCCATCTCCTGCCTCCAGGCTATCTAAGAAAACGCAAAAAATCCATTCTCCATTCCGGGGTTTAGTGGCTGGAGAATAAGCATTCCTCTGGAGAGAACTTTCAGGTCCGAGGCTCCTCCCCTCCCCTCTCCCTACTCCAAACCATTTGGTGAGCTGGGTATATATTCTTTGGGATCCCAGAGACATAGGGACTGCTGGGGGCTTCTCTCCAGGGAAAGACCAAAGGTGAAAGCAGAGAGCCATCTAGAGCCAGAGTTGGGAGAGAGAAGAAGAGGGGGAAAGGGAGAAAGGAAAGGGGAGGAGAAGGGGAGAAGTGTGGGGGGAGGAGGAAGGGATGGCAATGTGTCCCACAGCTGTTGTACTGGACAGACGAGATTCAATCCCTCCAAAGGGGACTGGCAAAGGCCATCTTGCAGACCCTACCTATGAGGCCATCAGGGAATTGGGGAAACCAGCAGGTGTGGAAGCCCAGCAGAAGCTGAAAGGCCAACAACAGAATTACTGTCACAGTCCTCCTGTGCCAGGACCTCTGAGGAATCGCCAAAGCCCTCATGAGAGTAAGTGCCAACAACCAGGCGTCGCCCACACAGAAGACCCACTCACAATTTGCCTGGCCATGTATAACTATGCCCGTTCTCTAGCAGGCCAGACCCTGCAGATCTTAGTCACAGCTGCCAGGGCCAGCCCCGTGCACAGAAGTTGAGCGCTGTGCAGAAGGAACCAGAGCCCACATGGGAGACCGTGATTTGAATCCTGGTCCCAGTGGCTTGAAAAATGTGCCACGCATGTGAGAGAATGCCCAGGATCCTGAAAGGAAGGGAAATGGAGGAAAAAGGGTGAGGCAGGACCAGGCCCTGTCATGGGGGCGCTTCATCTCTCTCTCTTGTCCCCATTCACATGTGCACACAGTTGTGTACATGCACATGTATGTGTTCGCCGGTAAAAAGAAAAATAAAATAACTTTTTAAAAAGTTGCTATAAGGGAGGAGGAGACCATGGGAAATAGGGAGGAGAGAGGAGAACATAGAAAGGAACCCCCTAACCACACTTCCTGATCTGTAGCAGGCCTGCAAAATAGGGAGGAGAGAGGAGAACATAGAAAGGGACCTCCTAACCACACTTCCTGGTCTGTAGCAGGCCTGCGCATAGAAGGGGAAGAAAGTGTATTTGTATTTTTATTGAATTTTTGATATTATGCTGTCCTGGACTTTTAAAATACATGGGAAAATAGACTGCTGCTAGATAGTGAGTGGGAGAGTTGTGAAAACTCGGAGTTGTCCTCCCAGGAGAGGGGAAGGAATGAGCTGGCACTGTGGGTTTTAGCAGGCGCACTGTGAGAAAGCTATATATGCTTTGATTTTGCACCCTACCATATCCAGCCCTTCAAAAACTGACTATGCAGGAGTAAAAGCCAATTACCAAGCCACAGTGCAGACACACCTGCAGTTTAATCGGGCTCTGTCTGGAAGAAGGCTCCACGGGCTGATGAGGCTTTACATCATCACAATGGATGGGGGGAGGTGGTCATCGTGATGCGTATGAGGCATTTCACCAGGCAGGTGTGAGACGAGCTTGCCCTGCATCTTCCCCCACCCGTCCCAGAGCATCCCTAGAGCATCCGGAAACCTGGACCATCTGCTCTTCTGTACCACGAGGACAGCAGCCGCCTTCATGTCCTTTACTTCAAACTCTTGTTACTCTCCACAGTGCTCAATGGAAGTCACGATCTAGCTGATGTAAGCCAACACGGTCACTACTGACTTAACGAGGAATTTACCATTCACTCACCTTGTCTTCAGTGACATTAAGGAGGGCCCCGGACCCTGAGCCAACGTCAGTAACTGAGTCGCCATCCACAGTATGCACCCCGTCCAGTGTGTCATTCAGGATCTCTCCAGAACCTACGGGAAGCAAGGGTTCTGTGATTAATAATCATGATTTGCAGCGTTGCAAAAGAGTGAGGCATCTCCACCTATTCACTTGAAAAGATATTCCTAATACCATAATAGGGGATTACAAGGTCACAAAACCAAGTTGTAGAACAACCCTGTGGCAAGGTAGCATTGCGCAGGGGTTTCCACCACAGATCTGGCACCACCTGCTGGCCCGGTGTCTTGCTTTGCCATTTTCCAAGAACATGACTGATGGCAAGTTGCTCAGCCTGTGCTTCAAGTTCCTCACTTACCAATGGAGATCACAAATCTTACCTCACAGGGTTGCTTGTGTAAGCCTTTGCGTCACAAGGCCTCAATAAGAAAGCAAGAGAAACATCAAGGACAGCCCCTGGCATAGAGTAAGCAATCAGCAAGTGTTCCTTGTCGGTGTGGCACTAGCTTTGTAAAGCGGAAAAAGTCTGTATGAGCATACCGTGTTTTACCATTATTCTATACAATTATTACATAGCCTAGCCAGGCTATGTAATAATGATCACAAAACATATGTAACACTTCTCTGTGTGCACCTACATATTTATGTATATGCATGGCTAAACCACAATGCTTAATATTGGTTTCTTCCAGAGGACAGGCGTGGACTAAGAAGAGGTAACTAGTGTTAGGGGGATTCATATGACCAGGCATTGACTGAATTGTTACCACAGGCACACATTCCTTCCGCAGTTTAAAAAACAAACAGGGTTCTAAAGCAAAGAAAAAGAAACTACACCAACATGAATGCGTGGCTCTTGTGGGCTGGGCCCTTGCAAAGCAGGTCCCATGCACGCTGTCATTTAATCCTACAAGGATCGGTCCTGTCACCTCACTAGTGATGGGGAAAGCCGGGATGGGAACCCTATTTTTTCAATCTCTGCACTATCCTCCCCACCACATGTGTCCTGTCCTGATCGGCACTTTAACACCTTATTCAAGCCTACTGCAGAAGAAGATAAGATCCCAAATAGAGTAAGAGGCTGGGAAGCACCCTGAAGCCAAGACAGGCCCTTTCCACACAGTCTCTGCATGCCCCGAGGTCACAGTGTTGCAGAGCTGCGATCTCTCCGTAGGTTTCCACCCTCTCATGCAACCGGAGCTCTGGAACAACTCTGGGGAATGGTCCAGTCTGTTATCAGCCATACGCAGGCGTCCTCCCTGCTCCGACCACCAGGGGGTGCTGTGCAAGCGGCTGTGGGGACCCAGGCCTCAGAGTCCAGACCAAGCCAAGGAAGGACAGAGGTGGGCGTGGTCCGCTCCACGCCCGGAGACCGACTCAGGAAAGCTTGAATACCTCAGAAGGCTTTCCCCAGCCACTGGCCAGCGCGGGAGTACAGAGCCCTTTCTCTCCCCCCACTATCCGGGCTATCTACCCGATTAGAGGAAAACATTTCAGCCAATGACCGACCCCGGGAACACGTGAGTTCCTTGGGTCTGGGTCCCAGTCTCTGCTCGGTCTAGGAAAACAGTCGCGGCAGCCCCTTGGCCCCTGCCTTTGCTCAGAGACCTAATTCCCCCTGCCAGCAAATAAGGCTGAGCAGGGCTTCCGTCGGAATGCTGTCTCTCCACCTCCCTGCAGTCTTTCCATAGCAACACCTTGACTGGTTTTTTTCAGGGCTTTATTACAGTATTACACAACTTTTTCCGTCTAATATTGATGCCTTTTCTTCCTCACAGACCTTCCAAATTTAGTAGTTAAATAAACCACTGATAGAAGTGAGAAGTGTAACAGTAAATATGATTGAAGTCTTCTTAACTTCTCTATGACTTGATTTCCTCATCTTGTCTGTAAAATGAGGAAAATCTGTAAGATCATTTCTTCCTTAAAGGGATGAGGAAAGTTTAAATGAGATTTGGGTATTTCATACATGGCCCAGGCTGGCCACGAAGCATGACTCAGAAAGGGGCCTCTGGGTCTGAAGGGGCACCAGGACTCACCTTGTTCAGGGCTGTTGAGCTGGGCGATGCTTAAGTTGGTGGTCTCTGGGGTTCCCTCAGGTACAGGTTCACCAGAAAGCTCTGTGTCCCCAGAGAGCAAGGATGGAGCTGGGGGTGTGCTTATAGGTGCAACTTCTGCTTCTTTAGACTGACAGGAGAAAACAATTAGACCCAGATGATTTACTTGGCAGTAAAGGAGAAAAAATAGCAATGAATATTGCTGGAGAAAATAATATAGCCACTAAGTGCTCTACAAACCAGAAAACACCCAGACCTGCTTGCGGTGTACCTGGGCCCTCCCTGCACCTCCCGGGGCCTGAAAGAGGTGCAGGGTAAAGGCAACTTAATTCTGTTCAGTGTAGTGATACTCTGCTCACCTCAGCCAAAGCTCTTTGACCACAAGGCTCATACTTTTAAGCCCGCAGAGGGAGGTGCTCAGTAAAGCTGTTAGGTGGGGGAACGAATGACTGCATGAACAAATGAATGAGCGAGGTTGCACTCAGTAAACGCCATGCAGATCCAATCCCAGACGTGTCCAGGCGATGAATGCTCAGGATATGCTTTCCTTCCATAGGAACTTCACCATCTGTCTAGCTCTTCTTCCTAAGCCCATCAATGTCTTAACCAACTTTACCACGTGGGAAAAAAGAAACAAAAACCCAGAAGAGATCCAGACAAAAGAGCCTGGTGTCAGTCCCAAAGGTCATGGCATCACCCCCAGACTCACATAGAAACCCGTGAGACCCAGCAATTGTAGTCTCATACTTCTGAGCTCAAGGAGCTGGGAGAAAGGGGGACGTGAATGGAAGGGTCCTGCTGACTGTGCTGGATGTGTGGTGTGAACAAGAAGCAAATCTTTTGTTTTGTCAAACTGCTAAGATCTAAGGGTTAATTTGTCACTGCAGCATCGTGTATACAGCCTGACTAATAACAGAAGGTATTTTCTTAAGGTTAGAATCCGGCCTGTAAACAGTGAATCTCTGGCCCATCAGAATAAGAAGGATGCTTAGGAACTTCCTAATCTGGGATGCAGTCCAATTCCTACAGTCAGGTTTAAGTTAACTCCTTGTTCTTTGCCATGTGACGTTGGGCAAGTCCCATAACTGTCACTGAGCCTCAACTTCTTCCTCTGTAAAATGAAATAACTACTCAAAAGTAAAAAAAAAATACATGGAACCGGTCAACATGTGACTATTCCATATATATACTAAAAAAAAAACCCCAAAAAACAAAAAAAACCTGTAACTGCAGATGATCAAGAAGAGAATACAGTCACCCTGAGGCCAATGCTTAGAGAGAAGCACTGTGGATTGGACTATAAAATCTCCAGGGGGAGGCGGGAGAAAAGGCTTCAAGGAGTTGGGCCTGGAAGAATGAGCAGCGTCCAAAAACATGGATGGAGGGGAGGGATGATGGAGGTCAGGGCCTGACAAACTGAGCTTGGCCAGAGCCCAGGGTTTGAAAAGGAAAACAGCAGGACAGACCTGGGGAGGCAAAGAGAAGGAAGGACTAGTTCTTCGATGAGGCATAGGGGCTTAGACTGAAGGACAACAAACGGCCTCTGTGGGGTATCAGGCTGGAGAGCAGTGTGGTCAGCCGTGTACTTTGGAGAGTCCTTCCTGGTGGCGATGCGAGCAGGGACTGTGGGAGGCTGGCGTCTAGGCCAGAGACTGGGGATTGCACTGAAGTTCCTGAAGCAGGAATTAGGGCAGTGGTGGGAGCAGAGAGCAGGCACCAGAAGACGTGTGAAGAAGACCAGGGAGGACTCCCCCATTCCTCCCAGCTGGGCATTGACCCCTAGCACGGCCATAAAAGCTCATGTCCCAGGAAGGCCTGGATGAGGGGAAGAAGTGCTTGGGGAGTTTGGAGAACCATGAGAGTGCGGGTTTGGTGGAGAGAGAGGTCTGGCTGTGGGTCAGAATCACCTGCAGAACTTCTGTCAACACAGATTCTTGGACCTCGCTCCATACCTGAATCTGAATAGTGAATCTGAACGTCTACGTGTGCAGCCCAGGCAAGGATCTCTTTTTCTTTTTAAATCATTATTTATTACATTCTATTTATTATTATTATTCTCTTTAATTTGATCAGAGAGAGAGAGAAAGGGAAAGTGAGAAAACAAGTTGCCAGGTCCAGGACCAGCGCCCTAACTACTATACCACCTGCCAGCCCCAGACTAGAATCTTTTTTTAAGACTCTGAACATTGTCCTCTAACCTCCTCCTTCCACCACACACACACACACACACACGCACTGGAAAACTTGATGCACAAGAAAACAATTAGACCCAGATGATTTACTTGGCAGTAAAGGAGAAAAAATAGCAATGAATATTGCTGGAGAAAATAATATAGCCACTAAGTGCTCTACAAACCAGAAAACACCCAGACCTGCTTGCGGTGTACCTGGGCCCTCCCTGCACCTCCCGGGGCCTGAAAGAGGTGCAGGGTAAAGGCAACTTAATTCTGTTCAGTGTAGTGATACTCTGCTCACCTCAGCCAAAGCTCTTTGACCACAAGGCTCATACTTTTAAGCCCGCAGAGGGAGGTGCTCAGTAAAGCTGTTAGGTGGGGGAACGAATGACTGCATGAACAAATGAATGAGCGAGGTTGCACTCAGTAAACGCCATGCAGATCCAATCCCAGACGTGTCCAGGCGATGAATGCTCAGGATATGCTTTCCTTCCATAGGAACTTCACCATCTGTCTAGCTCTTCTTCCTAAGCCCATCAATGTCTTAACCAACTTTACCACGTGGGAAAAAAGAAACAAAAACCCAGAAGAGATCCAGACAAAAGAGCCTGGTGTCAGTCCCAAAGGTCATGGCATCACCCCCAGACTCACATAGAAACCCGTGAGACCCAGCAATTGTAGTCTCATACTTCTGAGCTCAAGGAGCTGGGAGAAAGGGGGACGTGAATGGAAGGGTCCTGCTGACTGTGCTGGATGTGTGGTGTGAACAAGAAGCAAATCTTTTGTTTTGTCAAACTGCTAAGATCTAAGGGTTAATTTGTCACTGCAGCATCGTGTATACAGCCTGACTAATAACAGAAGGTATTTTCTTAAGGTTAGAATCCGGCCTGTAAACAGTGAATCTCTGGCCCATCAGAATAAGAAGGATGCTTAGGAACTTCCTAATCTGGGATGCAGTCCAATTCCTACAGTCAGGTTTAAGTTAACTCCTTGTTCTTTGCCATGTGACGTTGGGCAAGTCCCATAACTGTCACTGAGCCTCAACTTCTTCCTCTGTAAAATGAAATAACTACTCAAAAGTAAAAAAAAAATACATGGAACCGGTCAACATGTGACTATTCCATATATATTACTAAAAAAAAACCCCAAAAAACAAAAAAAACCTGTAACTGCAGATGATCAAGAAGAGAATACAGTCACCCTGAGGCCAATGCTTAGAGAGAAGCACTGTGGATTGGACTATAAAATCTCCAGGGGGAGGCGGGAGAAAAGGCTTCAAGGAGTTGGGCCTGGAAGAATGAGCAGCGTCCAAAAACATGGATGGAGGGGAGGGATGATGGAGGTCAGGGCCTGACAAACTGAGCTTGGCCAGAGCCCAGGGTTTGAAAAGGAAAACAGCAGGACAGACCTGGGGAGGCAAAGAGAAGGAAGGACTAGTTCTTCGATGAGGCATAGGGGCTTAGACTGAAGGACAACAAACGGCCTCTGTGGGGTATCAGGCTGGAGAGCAGTGTGGTCAGCCGTGTACTTTGGAGAGTCCTTCCTGGTGGCGATGCGAGCAGGGACTGTGGGAGGCTGGCGTCTAGGCCAGAGACTGGGGATTGCACTGAAGTTCCTGAAGCAGGAATTAGGGCAGTGGTGGGAGCAGAGAGCAGGCACCAAAAGACGTGTGAAGAAGACCAGGGAGGACTCCCCCATTCCTCCCAGCTGGGCATTGACCCCTAGCACGGCCATAAAAGCTCATGTCCCAGGAAGGCCTGGATGAGGGGAAGAAGTGCTTGGGGAGTTTGGAGAACCATGAGAGTGCGGGTTTGGTGGAGAGAGAGGTCTGGCTGTGGGTCAGAATCACCTGCAGAACTTCTGTCAACACAGATTCTTGGACCTCGCTCCATACCTGAATCTGAATAGTGAATCTGAACGTCTACGTGTGCAGCCCAGGCAAGGATCTCTTTTTCTTTTTAAATCATTATTTATTACATTCTATTTATTATTATTATTCTCTTTAATTTGATCAGAGAGAGAGAGAAAGGGAAAGTGAGAAAACAAGTTGCCAGGTCCAGGACCAGCGCCCTAACTACTATACCACCTGCCAGCCCCAGACTAGAATCTTTTTTTAAGACTCTGAACATTGTCCTCTAACCTCCTCCTTCCACCACACACACACACACACACACACACTGGAAAACTTGATGCACAGCAGGACTGAGAACCACAGAGATGCTCATCCTAACTCAGGATAAGACAGAACTGTCTGGAAATGCAAAGATGTGTCAGCAGAAGCTGACTCCACATGACAGACAAGAATGGGGTAGGAGGGACTCAACCCTCCCCAGGGAGAAGGACGAGGAGGGGTGGCCTTTTAAGGTCCTGACTGCTCAGACAGTGTGCGATGCAGTTCACTGGTTACGCTTGTGTCTTAGAGGGTGGCAGGCTGGAAAGGCTGAGGATGGGGAAGTGAGATTCATTCCAATAAAGAAGCCAGACAGAGAAGGGAGGGGACTGTCTGAGATCAAGAGGGAAATTCTTCCACCCTGGAGCCCTTCCAGGAGATGATATTAGGGGGGTTGTCCCTGGCTAGAGTGGGGTCCTGAGAGCACCCTGGTAGGCTGGGGGTCTTCAGGCAAAGCTCTTCCCTGCTCTACACCTTAGTGCCCTCTTCTATAGGACAGATCCAGAAAACCTCCCTGCAAATGAGATGAATGCAAGCACTGGGGAGAGCGCAGACTGGGAATAGAAGGAGGAGCGCACATGGAAGGGATTCTGATGACTGGGAACACACAGATGAGCAGCAGCAGCAGCAGCTTCAGGACCTCCAGGTGCAGGGTCACCACCAAGAGAGACTTCTCTCAATGAATGAGGGCAGCCACAGAGGTTTGGCATGTTGTCATCCTTGGTCACCAGCGAGCCAGGAAGCAGGTGGCATGGAGGGGACTGCGGATACCACATTGTGTCCAGCACTGAGTCCAGCCCAGCTGGGCACTCTGAAGCACAATCTCCCTTACTACATCAAACCTGCTGGCCAGTGGTAACCATGGAACCATTAGAATAGTATCAATAATAAACCTATAGGTGAACAACTACAATACCAACAAGCAACAGTTAGGGGACGGGAGGTGCAGCAAGGAAACAAAACACTGTGAGATGATCCCACATAGGGAAGCTCCTGGTTCAAGACCAGAGACCTCTCTTAGTACACAGGGAATGTGCTGCCTGTGATCTGGGCCTGGTTGAGGCTGGGGGGCAGACTGCTGCATTGGGACTCTGTTGGGAGTACTCTTAGTTCATGGAAGAAATAAATAAATAAGCTTTAAACAGAAGAAGCAGGCCTGCCCCATGGCCTGGTAGTTAAGGAAGCTAGATCCCACATGGCTGACCATGGCTTGAATGGCGGCCCTGATGGCTTAGAAAATATGCCAGGGCAAGTGTGCATGTGAGCCCCAAAATCCCAGTAGGATGGAGAGATGGAGGCAAAGGGATCACAGCACGACCATGCCCCATTGGGGGGGCTTTCTTCTTCCCCCACATCTCTCTCTGGTGAGCACACGTCCTCTGGCAATTAAGAATAATAATAAATGCAGTATTCACTGCTAGCTGCTGTGTGCCAAGCACTCTCCAAGCATTTCACGTGGTCGGTTCATCTCACTCTCTCACTAACCCTACGAAGTTTTTTCCTAGTTCAGCAGAGGAGGAAGCTGAGACATGGAGAGGTTAAGCTACTTGCTCAAGGTCAGTGGCTCACACTTGGTGGGACTCCAGTCTGTACCCGTTCTCTCAAGGCCATGGAGAAGAGTGGGGCTGGGGAATCTGGGAAAGAAATTGTTCTGGGTGTCCCACAGGCCACCAAGTCTATCAGCTCCCCAAAACTTTTTTTTTTTTTTTTCACTTCTCCAGATCCTCTCGGGATTTACATCCTACCCCTTCTCAGCTGGACGTGTCCTGCATCTGCCCCTGCCCCTGCAGTGCCCTGGTCCTGAGGAGAGGGCCCAGGCTGGGGAACCAGTCAGGCCAGGCCTCACAGTCCTGACTCCACCATGATGTACCCTCCTGGGCAGCCCTTTCCATATCCGGTGTCACCCCCATCCCCGCAGCGGGGTGCCAAGGATAAGCGAAGTCAGTTTACAAAGCACCAGGCACCCAGCGGCTGTTGGGAAATGCCAGTTCTCTTCCTTCCCACTGCCTCCCAGTGTGCAGCTCCCCAGCCTCTCTCAGTCCTGGGATTGTCTTATACTCAAACTCCACTCTGCTTTCCTGTCCCTCTCTCAGGTCCACTGGGCGTGTCAGCATCTCTCTCTGAGTTGGTCTTGTTCAGAGTGTGACCTGGTGCACTGGGGTGGGCGTGGGCGCAGCATCAGGCTCGAAGGCCCTAGGGACCACCACTCTGAGCCCTGCTGCCCCCCACACAAGACAAGCTGGCAGGGTGGCCGAGGGCTGATGGACACGCAGGACTGTAGCACTGCCCAGAGCAGTCCCCTTCCCCACTCGCCTTGGACCCCTGACTTCCTCCATCTCAGCTGTCCAAAAGCCAGCTGTGGTTCAAGGATGGACTTCTGCAACACCACCCAGGCCATGAACCCATGGGTGGGCATCAGGAAACCAGTGTTGTAGTCACCGCTCTGGCTGTGAACCCTTGGGCCAGTCTCTGCCCTTCTCTGAGCCTCAGTTTGCTCATCCACACAAAGAGCAGTTTTCTATACAACGCTGTTCAGAAACAGGTGACTTTCAAGTCCTTCCAGTGTTAACAGACTGTGACCCTGTGCTGCCACCCCCACAGCTCTGTGGCCCAAAGTCTGTAATTCACAGTACCTGCCTTTTTTCCACCTCCCTGCTTTCTTCTATCAGACATGAGTTTCCAGAGAGAGCCAGACCAAGCAAGAAGATTGCTGGAGCTTTTCTGGGCTCAGTGACTCAGACATTGCTTGCTGTTTTCATTAAAATGGGCTGCTCAGTGTCCCCACAGTCTGATTCAGTGCTTTCAGTCACTTCCTCGCCTGGACCACAGGGCACATTTCCAGGAGTGGGGACGCCAAGCCACTGGAAAGAAAGCTGCCTTTCCCACGGGACCAGAAGCACGCTCCTGGGAGGACTTAGCACCACCGGGTGGGAGCCTTGACTCTGCCCTCACAGCTGGAGCCTGAGCAAATGTCACGAAAGCCACGCCCAGGGCCATGTTCCTCCTGTCAGGCACTGGGATGAGACTTGTCTCTGCACTGGCTCCACTAACCCCCGCAGCAAGCCTGCGGGACAGGACTGTTACTACTGCCACTCTGGGGAACAGGGGCTGAACTCAGAGAGGCTGAGAAAATGACCCACTCACAGGGTTTGCCTTCAGGCAGCCCCCTCATGGCCACAAGCTCAGGGTGGCACCTGGGTAACTGGTATTCCAGTTCACCTGGGGATTTTGCAAAATGCTCATTGGTCAGTATTCTCCTGGCCTCCTCAGACAAAGCAGTGATTAAATTCACAGCTCTGGAAACAGAGAAGGCAGACCTGTGGCTCTGGGCATCCTCCAGTGATTCTCGCCCCTCTAAAAGCTGCCCAAGACTGCACAGCACAGGACCCCAGTACTCACCGGGGCCTGAGTGTAGGTGATGGCTTCGAGGATCTCAGCTACTTCGTCTGGCTCCTGCAGCCCGCTGGTCTCTCCTGAAGCCTGTGTTGAGACAGGCGGAGGGGAGCAGATTACAAAGAGCCTGACAATGGGAGGATCATAGAAACTGACACACAGACTCCTGTAGAGGGACCGTGTGCGTGTGTGTGTGTGACAGAGACCAGCATATGTGCAATATGTATGGTGGCTTATTCTTTGTGTTTCTTCCACATGTTATTGCTCAAACAAAAAATGCAAGATCACTTCACAGTCTCTCTGTTTATTCTGTCCAGGTTCCCTTCTCTCTCCTGTGCAAGACTGTCACTGCACGTCTACGACGAGAACCACCACGTGGAAGAGTGACTAACTCAATAATTGCGGCCTTCAGGGAGGCCGGGAAGCCAGTGGCTCTGATTTCGTAACCAGTCCCTTGTTCTTGGACTCTCGGATTGTTCCCGCTTTCCGTGTTGAGGACAATGCGGAGATGATTGCGTGAGGCCATGTCAGGTTTCCCTTCCTTCAGCCTCACATGAATGCCAGGCTGGGCTCTCAGGCTCCAGGAGCGCAAACCTTCTTACAGAGCCAAATCCCACATCTGAGGGGCTTGAGGGCTTTCTGATGGAATTGACAGTATTTTTTTTTTTTACCAAGTTAATAAAATCAACTTACGTTTTGTTTGGGGGTCGACACCACCCAGAGAGCAACAGAAGGACTGCGCCCCGCCGTGTGCCTCTGTGACGTGCATGGGGCTGTCCCTTCTCCCTGGGGGCCTTTTCTCCATCTGCCTGGCACAGCTGGCCATGGCACAAGCATCAGCTTCTCCCTGACTTGCTTCATGCTCCCTTCTCCCCCTCCTCTTCCACCTGACCCACTGAGTCTGGGTTTGAGGGGCTCCCCGTGTTTGGAGCACGCTCAGCTCTGTCACTAACTTGGGTATGCAAGCCTGCATGAACAGCTCGGATGGGGACAGTTCCCAGCGTATGCCTTTCTAGCATCTACCCAGGGCTGTCACCTAGCAGGTGCTCAGCAAATCCTCAGGGAAGGGAGGGAAAAGTGAAGGAGGGAAGAAGGGAGGAAGGGAAGAAAAGTCTTTTATTCCTGCCTACCACCCCATCCCCAACTTAGGAATGAATTCACTTGCCAAGCACAAAAGCTAAATTTAGGTTGCTTCTTACAGGAATTTACACCCAGACTATCTTAAAGTTTTAACTTTGATTTTAGAATCCTGGCACCCTTTCTTGGCAGGAGGGCTGGCAGCCAGGCCATTGACTGCCGCAGCCCCAGAAGAACTTCACACCTTATAAGAAACACAACCTCCCACACCAAAGAGGTGGCTGAAGTCCTTTGAAAAGCAAAATAAAGCCAAAAGCCCAAAATAGGACTTGAGGCAGCACTTGCCAGGGTGAGTACTTGCAGAGGCTCTGTGACGTCAGAGGTGAGGAATTGCTGGTACCAGACCTTCCCTAGCCCACTGTGTTTTGGGGGGTGCTCACCGAGGACTCTTCAGCCTCACACAGCTCCTCAGGAGTCCTGGGGTCTGGGTGGATGGTGAGCTGCTGGATGGAGCCCTGGGGAAAAGCAGAGGGACCAGAAGTCACGGTGTGCACGTCCCTGGCATGAGTGCCAGTGGAAACCATGACTGTGGCCGAGAAGGACTGAAAGGACAGGATGGGTGTGAGAATGTGAGCCTGTGGTGGAGCCGAGGAAGCCCAGCCATCTCCTGGCCCACTCAGTTGCAGGGGGCTCTCCTTGGACCAGCATCTACAAACCCCCTTAGCCGGAGCAGGCTTCCAAGAGCTCTGTCTCCAGTGTGGACAGCCACAGCAGCCTGTCTGTCAGCGGCAGCCTTCTCCTCCTTCCCCCTCCCTTTTCCCCATCTCCCAGAAAGCCTTCCATCCCACCAGCCCCAAAACCCCCATTGCTCCAAGCTTCTGGCTAGAGGCTCTGTCTCCACACTTGACAGCTTACTCTATGAGGCTCCCAAAGTGAGCATTTAAAAATCATCCAACATAGGGCCAGATGGTGACACACCAGTAACACGACTGGACCCACATACAAAGGTGCCGGGTTCGTGTCCCAGGATGTCCCTATAGAGATCAGGCCTATGGCCAGGGATGGATCATGGCACAAGGACCCTGTGCCTCTCACTCTCTCATGGAAAAAGGAAACACATTTTTAAAAGCTGCCTAACAGGTTTTAGCTTCTTAAAATTCTCCTGCATTTTCCACAATACTACAAATAACCACTCCCCTGGTCCTGTCTTATTCACCAAGGAGAAATCAGTACATACATGTGCTACCACAGTGAATATCCAGAATTAATTCAGCAATTTGCTTTAGAATGGCTTCATCGTTGAAGCCTATTTTGATAAGAAAGTCAATTTTCTGGTATTTTTGTCAGGGCGCAATGTCCAAAAAGCAGAGGGAGAAACTCCCTCTCACTCTGGTCTTCTGGCTTATTCCCCTTTCGCAGGGATGACTTAAGGGCAAGAAACTCCCTCTCACTCTGGTCTTCTGGCTTATTCCACTTTCGCAGGAATGACTTAAGTGCAACCGGCACCATATCCAAAAGTAACATCATTTAAGGATATCACACACCTTACTATTTTTACAGTGCCTTGAAATGTACAAAGTGCTTTCACTCAGGTTATCTCACTTGACTTTATAAGCCTGTGACGGTGTTTTCCTTTCCCCACACAGGATAAGAACATAGAGAAAAAATCAGAGAATCCCAGTACTGTCTAGTGAGGAGGCTATGTGGAAACCTGAGGACTGGAATGTAGGTTCCAGGTTCCAAGCCTAGTGATCTTGCCACCATCACCTGTGTGCCTCTCTGAGAACCTGAGAATAAAAGAGTAACCATAATATCAGGTCGCCAGGAGAGTCATGACATATTTTTCCATGCAAAATGTGTCATGACTTTCCTGACGACCCAGTAGTGGCTTATGTTCATTGCATGGCGAGTCTATGTCCATCAGCCTCCGACATTGACTCACAATGAATCTCTCCAGCCCCGTGGCTCCAGCATTGCCCACGAAGATTCCTGCACTGGGCTCAAAAGCCAGGGCCTGGGGGGACCGCTGGAAGAGGATGTGGCTGTGCTCCTCGCAGTCCATGAAGAGGGTCACGTCTTCACCCTGGACGATCACGGCAAAGCGGTTCCACCTGTGGGTCATTACGGGCAAGGAGAAGGCGGCAGCCTCGTGGGACACCTGGGAGCCGGGCTCTGTGTAGTAGAGGATGACTCGCTGGTGGCCGTCCTCCACACCCGAGAGCCGCAGGCCCAGGTAGATGATCTTCTGGAAGGCATCAGTAATAGCAAAGAGCACGCCCCCCTGGGTGCTGGCAGGCTTCACTGTGACACTGATGGCGAAGTCCCTGAAGAAGGTGGAGGGGATGAGAGTCCTGGCCGGGCGGCCCACATTGGCACCAGGCCCGAAGCTGTAGGCTGGGAAGCCACCATAGCCTGTGACAAAGGACACGGACGAGGGCAGCGGGACACCGATGAGCTCTGTGAGGTCCAGATGGCCCTGGGAGACCGACTCTGTAGAGAGGAAAAGAGAAGCCATGCTTCACATGTATGTCCTATTACGCTCAGAGGTGAGGGAGCAGCAGTCCGCACTGAAACAGAACCCCACCGAAACTGTGGTTTCTAAGCTGTTGTTCAGACTCTTTGACAATGACCCACAATAACACATACATTTACATGGGAACCCAATCTACACATGGTAGATAAATGTATATCTGTACACAAAAACAAATGTTTCATAAAACGCAATTAACATTTAATACTCGTCAGGCACAAGAATACTTTCCTTTCCCTTTAATTATTCTTCTCCTTTGTTTTATTAAAAACATGCTGGAAATGGCCTCCGAAACTGATTTCATGACCCCCTAATGGGTTATGACCTGCAGTTTGGAAAGCATTTACCAAAAAATCCTGAGAATATTCTACGAATATAAAATGTTCCTCCAGCAACTTGGAGATTTCCCCACACACACTATAAAACTTGATAGGTTTGTTTTGCTTTGCTTTGCTTTGTTTTGTTTTGTTTTGCATGAGGTCTACAGTTAAAGTGCCTCAGGGTGTATGTGTGTGTGTGTGTGTTTGTGGGGCACAAAGTCAAGTGCTCCCAGACCTCAAGACAATTGAGATTTGCGTCATCGTCCCCATCCTCTGTCATCATCATCTTCATTGTCCTCACCCACATTCCTTGAGCTCTCACTGGGTACCAGGCACTGCTCCAAGCTCTCCACGTATGTTAGCGCAATGACCCCACAGGTCAGGGGCTATTATCTCCATTTCACTTCTGAGAACACTGAGGCTTAGACAAGTTGACATACTTGCTCAAGGTAAGTTTCATCCAGGTTTCAAATCCAGAGCATCTGACCCCAAAGTCTGACTTCTAACCTCCATACCTTGAAGATGGAAAAGATCGAGCTCCCCTATGATAGCCCAAAAGGGAGCCCAGGCTCCATCCAACCACTGTTCCCCAGGAGAAGGTTGCAAGCTGCTTGCAGAGACATACACCCACCCTTGATGTACTGGTCTGAGTTAACAGCAGTCCTGGGGGTAAGGTGGGGATGGACAAGCCCACAACAGTCAGGACGAGAGCCAAGAAATGCTTTGACCTTGGAAATGCAGCCAGATCCAGAGGATTCAGCCAGGTGAGGAGGTCTGGAATAAGTGAGGATCAGAACCAAGCAGGGTCCTCCTCCAGTGGCAGGGGGGCAGGGCAGTCTCACCGGGTGATTGCTGGGCTACAGCTGAAGGCCAGAGGTCCCTGAGACCCTGAGTGGCCTTGGGATTTGGCGAGTTGGTCTCCAGAAATGACTCAAACCTTTCAAGGGCACCTCCAAGTCAAGTCCTACATGAGGAACCAAGCCTGTTTTCCAGTTTACCCAAATTGCCACCATCTAACCAGATACACCAATGAGCTGTGAGACCTTAGCTAAGACTTAACCACTCCAAGGCAATGTCTTCCTCTACCATCTGGGGCAATAATATGGAATCCAAAGCAATGATTGAGACCACTCAAGGAAATCCCCTGCCGGTAATGGTAGTAATGCAACAACACTCGCTAAACTATTTTCACTACATCCACTCAACAACCCCAAGAGCTCAATGGGCAGGAATTACTGCCCCCACGGTGCTGATGAGGACAATGAGGCAGATATGGGGGTCTATCTCTGAGCTTTTGAGTGCCCAATAAAGAATAATGACAACTGTGCTCCTAACGCATGACTTCATAGTCCTCACAGTGGCCTTGGGAATTAACTACTCTCATTCCATTTTGCAGATGAAGAACTGAGTTTAGGACAATATGACAACTGGCCTGAGTCTACACAGCTGGTAAGTGGCAGATATTTCTGAGCCATGTGTGGGTGGGTGTGTGTTAGTGAAAGAGAAAGAGAGAGAAGCAGAGATAAAATTATTATGAAACATTTAGGTCGTACAACAAAGTATAAAGACGGGGGTCAGCAAATGATGTGGTGGTTGAGGTGCTGGACTCCCACATGGCTGACCACAGTTTAAGTCACAGACCCAGAGGCTTGAAATTCATGCCGGGCGCGTGTGCATGAGTGCCCAAAATCTCAGGAGGAAAATGCGGGATAAGGGATTAAACCGTGGCCATCCCCCCCCCCCCGACGGGGGTGATTTCTCACCTTTTCTCTCTGTCTCTCCAGTGAGCATTCATGCCCTATAGCAAGCATGTTTCTCAGAAAATATATGTAGATAAAAGCTAATATAAGGCACTTAAAATTGGTTAAAATGGCAACCCTTTTCTTTACTTAGTTTTCTTTCTAATTTATTTATTTAGTTTTTAAACTTATTTATTTACATTCATTCACTGTACATCAATACAGTATACAAAATGAGATTTTTCCATCCAGAATACACTGTATATTGGCTCAATCAAGGATATTACCATATGTGTTGTGGTCAAGAAATAATTTTCCATTTCTTATTTCTTACACATTTTGCCCCCCCCTTTATTCCCTACCTCTTCCCCTCTGCTATTTCCCACCCTTCTCCCACACTGTCTCTGGTATCTACAGTTGTTTTCCATGAAAATGGCAACTTTTATGTATATTTTACCACAAGAAACAAACAAATAATTAGCCCATAGGGTTATTATGAGGATAACAGATAATATAAGGTGCTGGCATATGGCAAATGCTCAGTAAATGGTGGCTATTTTTTTCTTTTTTGGGGGAGAGGGTTTTTTGTTGTTGTTTGTTTGTTTGTTTGTTTGTTTTGCTATAGGGTGTGAGCACTCACCAGACAGACAGAGAGAGACAGAGAGACAGAAAGCAAGAAAGAAAGCACTGACCCCCCGTCTTTATACTTTTTTGTACAACCTAAATGTTTCATAATAATTTTATCTCTGCTTCTCTCTCTTTCTCTTTCACTAACACACACTCCAGGGGGGATGGCCATGTCACAATCCCTTCTCCTCCATTCTCCTCTCAGGATCTTGGGCACGCACACACTCGCACCCAGCATGAGTTTAAGCCACCGGGTCCAGGACTCGAACCACAATCAACTACGTGGGAGTCCAGCAACATAGTCATTACACTAACTGCTGGTCCCAATGGTGGCTATTCTTAATATCATCATCGTGGACTTTCAGATTCAGAAAGGAATCTCAGAGTCACCTGATACAGTCCTCGATGTAAGATGGGTTAACTCTGCCCCGCCCAGCGTGGTAGCCACCAGTCATACGCAGTGACCAAGCACTAGCAGTGTGGGTCTCCCCAGTTGATATGTGCCATAAGAGTAAAATACAAACTGGATTTCAAAGACTTCATTTGGGAAAAGGCATATAAAATAGCTTATTAATCACTTTTATACCGAAGGGGCCAGAGGTGGCGTAGCAGTAAAATGCAATGCTCCGCGAGGCTGACCCACACGGGAAGGTTCCAGGTCTGCATCCAGAGACCTCCCTGAGTACGTTGGGCACTGTGTGCCAGACCTGTGGCCCAGGGCTGGTTGGGGCTGAAGTGGACTGCGACATCAAGACTCTACTGGAGCTGCTGTCTCTGTCTACTTCCTCTCTCATTCATGGAAGAAAGAAAGAAAGGAATTTTAAAAATAATTTTTATATTCCCTGTTGAAATCATCTTAGAAAATAATGATTCAATAAAATACTGTATTAAACTTTTTTTCAGGCAGGTGGTAGGGCACTGCTGTGTGATCCTGGAACCCTATGCAAAGAACATAGGTTCAGATCCAGGGTCAACTGAACATACCAGGTGCACCTGTAATCCTGGCTGACTGGACGGCTGGGGGGAGGATCATGGCAGGGTGAGACCCTGAGAGAGTACTTATCTCTTTCTCACACAAAAGTAATAAAGTTAAAACATTTTTAAAAGAATAGGAGAAACAAGTATATAACTAACACTCCACTTAAGAAAGAAAATGGAGGGACCAGCAGATGGGGTAATGGTTACAACGCTGGACTCCCACATGGCTAACCATGGTTCGAGTCCCAGAGCCAGAGGCTTGAAACTCATGCTGGGCATGTGTGTGTGTGTGCCCAAAACCCCGAGAGAAGAATGAAGAAGAAGGGATTGTGGTGTGGTTATTACCCTCACCGGGTGGGTGGGGGGGTGTTATTTCTCATTTTCTGTCTCTCTGTCTCTCTCTGTCTCTCCGGTGTGCGCACACACCCTATAGTGAAAAATCTCTCTTAAGAGAAAGAAAATGGATATTTCAGCTGATGCTGAAGTGCTCATGAACACTCTCCAATCCTATCCCTCTGCCCACATCCAGGGGGAGCTGTTCCTGGGAACCTGGTGTTTATCATTCTCACACATTCGTTGGTATGGTTACTACCCAGACGCACAATGGCTGCGCATGTTTCTAAACCTCATACAAACGTCGGCATGCTGCATGTGTTCTGGCACTTGTCCCCTACCCCAAAGCTGTATTTTTTTTTTAGAATTATCCTTGTTGATACATGTGGCTCAGCTCTTCCATTTCACAAAAGTACCCATGGTATGAATAACCCGTAACGAGTTAGTCCACTTTTCCGTTGAGGAAGCTGAGGTTTCCCTCCCCATGGCAAACAGTGCTGCTGTGGACTCCCTTACACATGTCTCCTGGTGCTTACCCGTGTAGGTAATTCCTGGAGGTGGACTCACTGGGTGACAAGGATGTGTGCACCTGCAACTTCCCTGAATGTTACTGAACTGTCCCCTGAAGCAGGTGTGCCGTGTGATACGCCCACCTGCAGTGTCTTCTGCCCTCATTCCAGGAGGCAGACACATGCCATTTGGGCCTTTCCAAGTATAGTGATAATGTCTATTTAAAAAAAATTTTTTTGAGAGGTTTTTGCTATAGGGCGTGTGCGCTCGCCAGACAGACAGAAAGAGACAGAGAGACAGAAAGCGAGAAATCACCCCCCAGGGGGGATGGTCACACCACAATCCCTTCTCCTCCATTCTCCTCTTGGGATCTTGGGCACGCATGCACACGCGCCCGGCGTGAGTTTAAGCCACCGGGTCCGGGACTCGAACTGTGGTCGACTATGTGGGAGTCCACTGACATAGCCATTATGCTAACTGCTGGTCCCTATTTTTAACATTTTGTTTAAGTATTTATTTACTTTATTATTATTATTAAGTTTGCTATAGGGCACATGTGCTCACGAGAGACAGAGAGAGAGAAAAGTGAGAAAGTAAATTACTGGGTCTAAGACTAGAACTGGTTGGCCACGTGGGAGTCCAGTGCCTCAACCACCATGCCACCTGTTGGCCCCGATACTGTTCATTTTTTAAACTAGGTGATATTCAAAAAGTATTTATTGATTACTCTTTATAACAAATTTCATGGAGAATATATCGCAGTGATTTTTCTGAAAATGAGCATCTCTTTCTCAATGGAAGAGTGAGTCTGATCATGCTGGTGTCTTGCTCAGTAGTCCTCTATGGCTATCTATGACCCTCAGGGTCAAGGCTGACAGGCTGACTCCGCCTGGCTGAAGAGGCCCTTTGTGGTCCATACCCAGCCTCACTCCCGCCTCCCCACTATGGCTGACACAGTTCCCCAAGGGCCCCACGCCCCACGGGTCCTCCAACATCTACTGCAAATGGTCTCCTCTGTGTAGCAGAAGAACTTTAGAGAAACTCCTCCTTATCATTCAAGACTCGGACCCACCCTCACTGCCCCTGAAATCTTGTTTCACCTCTCATACCCACATACCCCATCCTGGGCTGGGGTAAAAAGCTGGGGTAAAAGTTCCCTCTATACACACCAGGGGCTGCCATCATAGGCCGCCAAACGTTCAATGTCACTGTTGGGTGACATTGGACTGTGAGGACAGGGACCACATCATTCATCTGTATGTTCCCAGTACCCAGCCCAGTGCTGACAAGTGAATGCATAAATGAATGAACAAAGTCCAAAGTTACTTTACAAAAACTAAGCTAAGGTTAATAGAGGAAAGTGTTTGCTGGCACGAACTCAGATTTAACTCTCGATTAAATTTTTGTCCTGCCTTGTTGGCAACTTGCTTTAAACCAGAAATTAATGTGAAATAAAATGACTTATCCATGTGGATTTAAGACTCAAACACCAGAAGGTGTTAAGAGATTGATAAATCTGGCTACATTTAACTATGAAGAAATAAAAAAAGTTCTGCATGGGGCCAGCAAGTTTGTGTGGTAGTTAAGGCACTAGATTTCCACATGGCTGACCACAGTTTGAGTCCTGGATCTGACAGCTTGAAAATCACATTGGGTGCATGTGCATGTGTGCCCAAAATCCCGAGAGGAGAATGGAGAAAGGATCATACCATGGCCATCCTCGGGGTGCGGGGGGAGTGATTTCTCACTTCCCCTCCCTCTCTCCCTCTAGTGAGTATATGTGCCTGATGGCAATAATAATAATAATAAAATAAAATAATAATAATTTTGCATAACAAAAGAAATGATAATGATAATCTCCACAATGCCAAATAAAACCCCAAAACTGGGAAAACTATTTGCCACACAGATTATAAACGAACCCTAATAGGCAAAGCAAATGAATAAGCAAGAGAGTAGCACCCGGTAGAAAAATAGGCAAACAATAAAAAATTCTATCTATAGTAAAAATAAATAAAGATGGCTCTTAACTATACGAAAAATATTCCACTTCACTCGTGAGAACACCACACATCAAGATCACAAAGATGACTGTTCTCCTTATCAGATTGGCACGGATGAGAATGCTGGGTAACGTGCTGTGCTGGCACAGGTTCGAGGGAACAGGCCCTCGTACATTGCTGGTGGCAGCATAAATTGCTATAACAAGCTGTTAGGCAATCTGACATTGATCAGCATTACGAATGTCCTAATGCGCATGTCCTGTTTGACCCAGCAGTTACACTCTTAGAAAATGTTTAACAGATAAAGTTAGGTATGTAGGGCTGGGCCCAGAAAGCAGTGGTTGGGTGTCAGCAGTCAGATTCGACATGCATGACTGTGGCCGGAGTCCCAGCCCTCCCAGACTATGGAGGTCCCAGGCACCTCCTGATGGATGGAGACATGGAGGAAGGGGGAATCATGACCTGGTCCCGCCCTGTGGGGAATCTGCCTCTCTCTCTCAAGCACACATGCCTCTGGCAATGAAAAAAAAAAAATTACACATGTAACTTTATCTACAGAACTTATAAGAATAGGTATTGTAGCATTTTTACAGCTTATTTCATGAGAGAGTGAGAGAAAGACAGAGAGACAACATCCCCAACGTGGTCTTGATGCCACTACCCACCCCTAGCTTCCACCAGGCCCAGATGGTAGGCATGTGTGTGCTCATGTACTCAGGGAGGTCTCTGGATGTGAACTTAGAAACCTTCCTGTGGGGAGTGGCCTCACAGAGCACCATGTTTTGCAGCTGCCCCATTATCCAGTTCCTATTGTAGCATTGTTTAAAATTTGCCTAAATGTCTATCTCTGGGAATGGTTAAGAAAATGATAAATTATAACATATCTATACAATGCAATACAATGCAGTCTTCAAAAGATGTGATTCTGGGGCCAGCTGGTGGCATGGTGGTTAAGGCGGTGGACTCCCACATGGCTGGCCATGGCTGAAATCCTGGACCTGGTGGTTTGAAAATCACACACAGTTGCATGTGCATGTGTGCCCCGAAATCCTGAGAAGAGAATGGAGGAGAAGGGATTGTGGTGTAGCCACTCCCCTCCCCAAACTGGGGGATGGTTTCTCATTTTCTCTTTCTCTCTCTCTCTGGAGAGTGCATGCACCCTATGGCAAAAATGTTTTTAAAAATGTGATTGCATAACTGCTCATATGAAATGACCAACAAGATGTATTAAGTAAAAAAAAAAATAGTCACAGATATCAAGGTACAGAATACAATTGTTACTGGTTGGAAACATGAATATCTCTAGCGGAATACATAAGAAACTGGGGCTAGAGGCTGTCTCCAGGGACGAGAGCTACAAGTTGGAGAGTGGGAGACTTTCTTTTCACTGGATACCCTTTAATATTTTTTCAATTTTATACCATGCACAAAAAATAAAGACATCTATTGGGTCTTTGGGAAAGTCAGGATGTGTTATTTTTCTATGCAAAAATGCGTCCTGACATTTCCAATGACCCAACACATGTTTTAAAAGACACTAATTCCTTGCACTTTTAGACATTTTAAAACCTTTTTGCCTTTCTTCACTTGGAGATAGTTCATTTTTGCACAAAAAGAAAGGGAAAAAAGGAGGCAGAAGAAATAGAAACTCATGCATCCCACCAAGATCTCTTTTCTCCCCATCATAGTTTAAAATAAAAGTAAAACCAAACCATGAACACTCCCTGAGAGCTCTGCTTTCCTCCTCATTTATCAAATCTAATAAAAAATGGTCCCTGCGGGAACCAGCAGTTAGCATAATGGCTATGTCGCTGGACTCCCACGTAGTCGACCGCGGTTCGTGTCCAGGACCTGGTGGCTTAAAACTCACGCCGGGCACGTGTGCGTGCGTGCCCAAGATCCCGAGAGGAGAATGGAGGAGAAGGGATTGTAGCGTGACCATCCCCCCGGGAGGGTGATTTCTTGCTTTCTGTCTCTCTGTTTCTCTCTGTCTGTCTGGCCGAGCGCACGTGCCCTGTAGCGAAAACTTCTCAAAAAAAAACAAAAAACAAAAAAACAAAAAAAAAACAACGGTCCCTGCAGTTCTTCTCTCTTTTCTACCAAGAACAGAAGGGAAGCCCCTGTCTGATAGGATGCTCCAGGTTTGGGAGAATTCCTGGTTCTGCCACGAGCAAATGGGCCAGACTCTCACATCCAGTCGCCAAGTGG
>NW_006198387.1:206065-221645 GCF_000334495.1 Tupaia belangeri chinensis | reverse complement strand
CATTCCTGGGGGCTCCAGAGTTGGGTGCAAGTTCAGAGGACCCAGGAGGAAGGGGCTGAGAGGTTCTCCTGTGAGGGCTGTCTAAATCAGCCAGTGCCTCCCATGGCTGGTACAGTCCACATATACAAGGCAATTCTAGAAACTCCCATTCCCAGGAGTCTGCTTTAGAAGCAAAATCATAGTTCTGTCCAGCCTCCTTGTTTTACAGACAGGGAAACTGATGATCAGGGAGAGAGTTCCATGAGCAGGAGACACAGCCAGGAAGCAGCAGATGGAGCAAAGCAAGAGTGGACAGAGATGGGGTCACACATTCCCAAGCTAGTGCCCTCCTAAGACTCCCAGGTGCCCCAACTCTTCTAGGTGCTGGCTGTTGGTTGAACAGCTTTACAGTGGGCAAAGAAGCCAGCTTGCAGAGGAGGACACCCTTAGCTTTGCACAGAACTGGGCTCAAATCCAGCCTCTCCCTTGACCAAATGCAGATTCTGGGTAGATCACTTACAGCGATGTGGTTTCCCACACTTCTCTCATGGGGATCATGGGATCAGTTAGGATGACTGGTGGAAAATGCAAGTGCTCAGCAAATTTTAGCAATATAAAGGCAAACCCTGAGCAAAAACTCAAGTCTGCAAGAAGATGTCTTCCTAACCCTCCAGCCCCCTCTGCAGCCCAGGCCTCAGACATTCAAGGGAGGACAAGTGTGTAGGCGCTGGCCAAAGGCCTTATTTCCATTGGGTCGGCCACAGAGGGAACCAAGCCATGAATCTCGAGGGAGCCCAAGTCAGTTCAGGCCTGCTCTTGGCAACCCCCCACCTCCCTCCACTGCACTGTCCCATGGCATAGAAGGGTGGGGGAAGACCCCTGGCCTGGAGTGACCCATGCTCAGGGCTGCGCCTGAGCCTGCTGGCTCAGTTCCCTTTGGCGTCCAGTAGGAGGGCCACCTGCTTAGGCAGCCACCAGGGAGGGGAGGAGAAACCAGGAAGCCAAGACAAACAGGCCCAGCAACGTGGCCCATGGGCTTGTCCTGGGATGGCTCCTTCTGGCCAGGAAGAAGGAGGGTGGAGACCACAGCTGGTGGGAAGGCAGCCCACCATCCTGGAGGGGCAAGACCAGGGACGCACTGTGGGTTGGGGCTGATCGTGGAATCTCTGGCCTCGGGACCCTCAGAGAAAGCCCACACTTCACAGATAACACCTATCTTATAGGACAGCGGTGTGAAAAAAATAATATATCTAAAACACGCCACACACTGCTTGGCACTCGGAATGCTGACTAGATGCTACCGACCATTTCTCTCACTATTAGCACTATCTGGCTCCTTCCCCAAGCACTTGTCATATTAGAAAATTTTAAGTCCTAGCCTTTCTCACTTCTCAGCTTTCGTGTATACTGTTCCCTCCACCTGAGGAACTGCTCCACATGTCTCAAGGTCCGTGACAATGCCATCACCTCCTCTGTGGAGTCTTGCTAGATCTCCCCACCAGGTGGTCTGGGCATTCTCACTCTTGCACTTGGCCCTAGGTCGATGTGTCTGGCAGGCATCACATGCCACAGAGATGTCGGAGTTCCCGCAGTGCAGGAGCTGGGTCCCGCCCCTTCCTCTGTCCCAGCACCCAGACTCTGACCCTGAGCAGGTGCTTGACCTGAGTTCCAAGCATCGTGGAGTCCGAAGTGTCGGGCTCAGCGTCTGAGGCCCAGGAGGCCAGGCTCCAGCGTTACATCAACTCTGGCTCACTGCTCTCTCTCCTTTGCCTGGAGACCCAGGCTCTTACCCATCTCCACGATGCTGGGGCCACTGGCCAGGGGCCCACCTGGGAGGCACACAGCCACAGGACAAAGAGAGAGGCCAAGGCTGGGGAGGCAGGCCCCATGTTGGAGTCCTGGGTCTGCCTTGGCCCTGTTTGTGCTCTTAGGCAAGCTGCTTTCCCTCCCTGCTCTCAGTTTCCACATCTGCACATCAGGAAGTCAGGTGAGATGGACTCTCAGAGTGGTAACCACCGTGCATAGTTTATGTATCTTCATTGCCTCCAGACGCCTCCTGGGGCTGAACTTGGCCTCAGTCTTATCCTCTCACCTCACTAGTGCGTAGGGATAGCTCCCCATGGGGAGTTTAAAAAAACTTACAGTTCCAATTCATAGCATTTATAAAGCTCCCACATTGTGCCTTGTGTAGTGTCGGAGGTACGGAGCCAAACCTGGAATGTGTGCTCCCAAGAAACTTACCCACTACGTGACTGTTAGCAAGTTGTAGTCACTGCTCCAAAATCGTCAATGGCTCCCCAGTGCCATGAGAATTCCATTCCAGACACCCTCTCATTTCCTTCTCTCCCGTTTCCCTATCTTTGTCTTCCCTCCTGCTGCTCCTTCTATTGAGAACAACCTTCCCCATTTTCCCATGGCTGAATCCGTCCAGGCTCAGCTGCACCCCAACAAATGGGAACCCCACTCCCACAGTACAGAGCTGCAGGCATCCCCCAGCCCCGTCTAAACACCTTCATCAAAGCTGGCCCAGAGCAGGCGCTCAGCAACATGGCCTGAAGGAAAGGGATGGCTACAGCCTGGGCCTCACGACCCTCAAATCTGTGGCTCAGACTCTGAGCACCATTTGGGGCAGGACCTCCGCAGGGTACATAGGAGAAGAAATCAGACGGCTTTCGAAATGGACCAGGCAGAGGAAAATCTGACAGTCACCACAGGGTGCGACTTTCCTCCCCAGGGTCCAAAGTCAGTTTCCATAGAAACCAGCCCAGAATCCAAGCCATGAAGCAACAAACAAGCAGGGCTCAGGTTTTCCTTCCACAGAAATGACAGCGTCCTGGCCAGAGGAGACGCGAAGACGGGAAATCCTCACCTCTCTTCCACCTCTCTGTCAGGGCTCAGGGACATTTGGTGCCTCCCTTTCCTGTCTGGCCTCGGTTTGGCCTTCAGTGCAATGGGCTGAGTCAGTCAGCCTTTCCACCTGCGGGGTTCTGAGCAGTGCCCGGCGCTAGCCAGAGCTTCCATTTCTTGCCTCCCTAGGAACTGTCTGACTTTGCAAAGCTCATCTCACAGATGCTCGCCTGGGATGAGCTCAGCGCTCATGCTTGTGAGCGTTTAAGGCCCTAAGTGACTAAGCAGCGGTGTCCTGGCGGTGATCAAGAAAGACAGTAGAGTCCGGGCAGAGGCCTCGGAAGAGAGGCCAAAAACTGCCCACCACTGTGCGTGGCAGCGGCCTCTAGGGGCCGCACTGGGAATTGCGCCTTCCACACTCGAGGGCTTTCTGGCGGAAGGGACCCTGCAGGAGCCCAGCGGAACTGGTGGAACACAGATCGCAACAACAGAGTCATAAGATCCAAGAGAGCACGGGAGGTCATGCAGTGAGTTGTGGACAAGTCAGGCCCAGAACGCTAGAACCCAGGTGCCCAGAATGCTCCTCCTTGCAGATTTCTATTTACAACCGTCTGCGAGGACCCGCGGAACCCTTCAGTCACCTTAAACATTTACTCCTTAAAGTAGATCTGTATATGCCTACGGGGGTCAGGGCTCAATGGCTGGGCTGGAGGCAGCAGGAGGGGATATAGGGTGATGTGGAGCACTGTCTTTGGGACCCCAGCAGGGCCCCTCTGGCCCAAATGTCCCCACTCTCAGCCCTGGAGAGAGAGGGGATTCCAATGCCCCTCCTCCCCTGCCTGTCCCATATGCTGGGAACCTCGGAGAACCTAAGTGTCCCCCCTCCTGCTCTTTCTCCAGTTGTCCTGCCCAGGAGAAGGACATTCTAGCATCTTCTCAGGACTGCTACACCCTACAGAGGGGTGGTCCCTGAGTTCTCTGTGTATGTCTGAATCAGACCTCTTGGTATGTGGCTTTCCCTCCCCTCTCTCCCTGGAGAGACAGGATGCTGGGAGTTCAGCGAGCCACAGACTGCAGGAAAGAGCAGCTCACCCTGGGGAAGGAGTTTCTTCTGCTGCACACCACCAAAAGCCATCTGGTTTCTGCTTGCATACCTCCACTGTTGGGAAGATCATTCCCCCTTCACAGACACCATTACCATTGCTGGACAATGCTAAGTCTTCTGAACTTTTTTTTCCTGTTGAAATGAGGGAAATATCCCTGTAACTCCCACCCACCTGGTTGGGCCTAGCTCTGTCCTAGGAACCACACCCAAGTCAGCCTCAACCTCCCCATTGCAATCTCTCAGACATTGCATGGGGAGGTGAAAAGGACCCTCACCTGCAAGACAGACCCTGCCACCAACTCAACATACAATCTTGAGCCGTCTCTACCCTTCTCTGAGCCTCAGGGGCAATATCTGTAAAATGGAGACTTGGACTCAATGTTTTCCAGTGGCCTAGGCCAGGTCTGAGAGCCTCCTATTCTGCATCCTCCATCTTCTGTCTGTGTTCCAGTTTTTCTAACCACCCTTAACGGCCAGTTTCTTCAGCCCACAGCCTTCAGGCCTGGAAGGAATGACTCCAGCGGGGATCAGGACAAACCCAGCCCTTCCTACAGACTTCCTTGTCTCTGGACAACGTGGCCTGGCCAGAGGCAGGGAGCACTGTGCCCAGAGAAATGTCACAGCTCTCTGCCTGTGAGCAACTCAGCCCCACCCAGGCGGGAGCCTCCAAGGGCTCTGGGGTCTGCCTGACACTCTCCCCGAGGAAAGTGAACAAACATGATTCAAGCTGTGGGGGTCTGTCTGCATGTAGCAAAGATGAAGGAGATTCTTAGAAAAACCTATCACCCAATACATTTCTTAGAAAAAGAACAGTTTCCCTGGCAGGGAAAAATATCCTGGATCTTAGAAAGGAGACCTGGCTTGGCAACAATCAAAGACCCCATTTTTCTGAATCACAGAAGAGCATTTTTCTACATGTAAACTTAGAACGCCTCCTTCCCTTTTCCGGTTTTCATATATAGCATAGGAATGTTCTTGCTCAATGAAGTTACTGTGTGAGCTCTCTCTCCTCACTCTCTTGCTCTCCCCCTTACCCTCACTCTCAGGCCTCTGCCCTAAACTGCTGAGATGCTTTTGAGGGGGCCTGGAACTGGGGTCCAGGACTGCAGCTTGGGTTCCCTGGCCAGCAGCTGGAAGGCATTTAGCCCAGAGGAAAGCCCCAGCAGAAAGAAGTCCTGACCTATCCAGGATGCTCTCTGATTTCCAAAACACACTCTCACCTATTCCTCCCACCAGGATGAAAGTGCAGCGTGAATTACTCTCTCATTCTGCAGAAGAGGGAAGAAGCCATGAAGACACCACCTCCTCATCTTTGCCCATGGCTATCCCAGGGACAGGTGTGTGACTGTGTTGTCCGAGCCCCAGCCATGCTCCACCCAGACACCTTCACCCATCTGCATTCTAGTGATCGGTTTTGGGTCCTTGCATATGATTAGACATGGGCTCCTGGGCATGGGCCTGGCCAGCTCATCTCCCAGTCCCCAGCACCAACACAGAGCCTGGCACATGTGACCAAGAGAATGCACCGAAGGCAAGAAACAATGGCACCAGCAGCTAAAATTTGCTGTAGGCCTGCTGCATGCCAAGCACTGTTCAGTGAGCTTTCCACGGATCAGGTCATTTCACGCTTGATCCTCTGTGAGGCAGGTGGTATTACCCCCATTTTACAGATTAAAGAGCTGAGGCTTAGAAAAACTAAGTTGTTGTTCCCAGGCCTTGAGATTAAGAGGTGACTGAAGTCAGGTTTCAGATGGAAATAGAGAACAACATTGCCATCTGAATGGGAACACTCCAGCCCTCACCACAAGTCAGTCCCCCAGGGAGCTGTTAAGCAGTGACAGGTCTGCCCCTCCTACTTGACCTAGGCCCTAAGAACCAGAGCCTTATAGGACTTGGCCTGAGTGAGTCTGAAATCCCCCTCCAGTTGACAGCCACAGTTAAGAGTTAACTGGCGGTGCTGGCAGGTGGTGTGGTGGTGCGTGGCACTGGACTCCCACATGGCTGGCGGCAGTTTGAGTCCTGGACCCGGTAGCTTGCTTTCTTGCTTTCCCTGTCTCTCTCTGGTCAAATAATTATAATAATAATAAATGAAGATAAATAAAATAATTCTTTAAAAATTTTTTTTAAAAAGTTAACTGCCTAGGCTTTGGCATCAGACTGATCTGGACCTGAGTCCTGACTGGCTCTGTGACCTTGGGCAGGTCACCTCGCTCTCTGAGCTGGGTCTTGGGGCAGCAATCGAAGCTGGCTCCCAGGGCCACGGTGAGGAGAGAAAGCACAATGAGTGTGCTCAGGGCACAGGCACGGGTGGCGAGCACTTAGTTCTGGCGTGGGTCCCAGCCACCTCGATCTGTGCTGGCCCAGGGCGGCACTCCCAAACTCTCCACTCATCGCTCAGGCCAGCCTCTACCACCCTCCACCTGGTAGCCATTGAAGAATCAGTCATGTAAGGGGAAAATGGGCCCAGACACTATGAACTGAGGTCTGGCCCGCAGAGAGCACGGTGTGACCCCCTCATTCTGCACCCAGGGGCAGCTCCCCTCCAGCCCCTACACCCCTCTCTGTCCTGGCAGCACCCAGCCTTGGAGCAAGAGCGGGTCCGGCTGAGGAAACGCTCGGTGGGCCCAGCTGTATTGCTGCAGTCATGGCCTTCGATCCCTTCCTTGGCCTCTTTTCCCAGCCTCTGCTCTGAGAAACTGAGTGCACCGCCACCCAGGACCACATAGACTGGGCAGTATGGCGACAGCTGGCAGGAGTGGGTGGGCCAGAGCAGCCATGGGCGTCGAGAAGAGCTGTGTTGTCAGTGCCACGCATTTCATGAACCGTCCTTTTCCACTTGGGAAACAAAGACCCTTTGAGTGCCCTGGATGCAGTGGAGGGCCCTGAATCCTGAGCTGGGACGAGTCATCACCCCAACCCAGCAGGCAGCTCTGGAGGACTCAGCTCGGAGGACTGTGAGGAAAACACACCGGGTGGAAAACTGCACAGAGGAGAGGCCTGCTGGGGGCACCCGAGGGGCACCGGATGGAAGTGGGCATCCTACTGCCCTTGAATCCTGAAAACCACAGGCTTGGCACTCCAGGGGGCATGAGGCCACCAGCTGGCCCAGCTGGCAACGCCAGTTTAGATATCTGGTTCAGAGCATTTTCAGCAAACAGCATTTTCCAGGGCCAGGGATCATGAAGGAGGGACTTAGAGGAGCTACCAGAAGGCTAAATCTGGTCCTTACACCCCTTAACGCACACATACACTCACACACATATTCTCAAATATTCATACCGCACCCACTACTATACACACTCATTCCAACACAGCGATACATATCTTCATCTGCACTCACACACTCCCATATTCACACATCCTGACACATATTTACACACTCATTCTCATACACACGTGCTCACATGTTTGCTCATTGATCCTTTCTCCCATTCTAACACACATTCACACACTTACCTACGCTCATATGCACATTCGCACCAAGCAATTCGGACCTAATTTGTTTAATATATTTGGTTCTAGTTACAGAAACACGCCAATCAACAATCACTGAAACTCCTTCCGTGTACAAATATGGAAGCTGAGGCATGGTAGGGCTGGTAGGCACTGAGGGACTCACAGAAATCTACAGCCCACTCTGTCTTCTCTGGGTACCTCTTGGAACTATTTTTTTTCCTTTCTTCCTTTTTTAATTTGCTAGCAGGTACGTGCGCATGCACTCGCTGAAGAAAGACAAGATGGGGGAGGAAAGAAAGTGCCCCTCCATGGGGAATGATCACACTGCAATCCCTTCTCCGTTTCTCCTTTTGAGATTTTGAGTACTCACAGATCTGAGACACAACCGCCCCCACCGCAGTCGGCCATGTGGAATCCAGCCACTTAAACCACCACGCCACAAGCCGGCCCCTCCCGGAGATCTTCAATTGTCTTGCCCACGCACAGAGTTTCAGTTTCTCTGATGTGGGTGCTTTTTGGTATTTTTCTCCTTTCTGCCTTGTAAAATGTTTTCCCCAGAATATCAGACTTGGGGTTAGGTCTTCATAAACTGTCAAGCCCCATGAACCCCTTCCCTCGGAGGCAGTGCGGAAATCATGCACGAGTAAGTACAAACAGCTGACCTATAGGGCTGACCCCTGCCCACGTGCAGCACTGGTGGGTGCTCAGCAAAGTGTGTTTCACAAATGCACAAATAAATGTGCACAATTGCTCACGTGTACGGGGCCCTTACTACGGTCTGGGCACTATGTGCTTTACCTGCTAAGCAGGTGCTCAACCCTGACTGCATAGCAGAATCTCCTGGGGAGATTATTGTTGTGTTTTGTTTTGTTTTTAACTGTACTACATTCAGCAATCTTTCTTTTTTTTAAAAAAAAGAATTATTTTATTTAACTTTATTTTTAATTTGACCGGAGAGAGAGAGAGACAGAAAGTGAGAAAGCAAGCTGCCAGTCTGGGATTCAAACCACGGTGAGCCATGTGGGAGTCCAGTGCCCTTATCTACCACGCCACCTGCCAGCCCCAAGAGATTACTGTTTTTTAATACTGATGCTTGGGTCCCACATCTAGAGGTGCTTATCCATTGGTCATGGAGTCAAGCATAAGGAGTTTGCACAAGCTTCCCAGATAATTCTAATTACAACTTTCAAATTCTTTCCAACAACCCCACCCTTTTTGTTCCCATTTACAAATGAGGGAACTGAGGCACAGAGATGTTAAATAACTTACCCAAGCCCACACAGCTATCAAGGTCTAGAACTGGTGATTTAAACTCTCACCTATCCGATACAAGGTGTGAATTTCCCTCTGCTCCTCTCCAGGAATGTCCCTTCTACCCAAGGCTGACCCACTGCACGAAGCACATCCCGACTGTCCCAGCCCTCACTCCCATCTGTCTCTATTCCCACTGCTCTGACCATCCCACCCTCTCTCCCACTCTCAGCAACTCCCTGCCTGCTACCAAGAAGCAGGGTCTGCTGGCAACCGAGATGGTCTCTCTCGGGCTCCATCTCTGCTCAGTTGTGGGAGGGCGGGAGGCTCTAGTCCTACTGGTCACAGGGCAGCCACTGTTTTCATCTCACTGACCTGGCACTTTCTAAGAGCTAGAAGGATGTCCGAGCAAAGTAACAGGCAGGAAGACTCAGCCATCTCTGACTTCAAACCCTACCTCTGCATTTAAAAGCTGTGCAAATCTGGGTAAGACACTTTACCTCTCTGAGCCTTCATTCCTACCTGTAATGCCACCTACTTCAGGAGAGCATGTTGAGAATGACTGAGATAACAGTCTAGCGAAGCACAAGACTGAATAACGCACAATGGTAGCGGTTACTGTTATTACTATCAGTGATACGGGCCTTCTTTTCTCTCCTGTGAGCTCCTGTATAGACTTGCCATGGAAAGTAAGCTTTAGGGGGCATAGTGGTTATGCCACATGACAGACCACAGTTCGAGTCCTGGACCTGGAACTTGAAAATCACACTGGGCACGTGTGCATGCGTGCCTAAAACCCCAGGAGGAAAATGGAGGCAAATGGACTCAGGCATGGCCATCCCCACTTAGGACGGGGGTGGGTGGGGATTTCTCACTTTCCCTCTCACTGTCTCTCTTGTTTCTTTGTGGGGAGTGCATGTGCCCTACGGCAAAAACCTTAAAAAAAATTAAGCTTTGTGGAATTTCCCATCTGTGCCTCAGTTTTCTCATCTGCAAAATGGAGTGATACAACCTCCCTCACTAGATTGAAGTGAGGGTCAAAGACAGACCTAATGTGAAAATACTTCATCAAATGCAGCTCGCGCAGGTTTTAGGAACAACTAATATGGAGAGAGGGTTCCAGACAGGGGCATAGGAGCTGTGATGGCATCATTGGGTTGTCAGAAAAAGTCATGACATATTTTCCTATGTTTCTCTATGCAAAAATGGATCATGGCTTTTCTGGCAACCCAATATTATCAGATCAGTGAAATCTGAGCACGTGAAATGTGGCTGGAGAGGGGCCAGCAGGTGGTGTGGTTGTGGAGGAGCTGGACTCCCACACGGACGACTGTGGTTTGAGTCCCGGACCTGGAAGCTTTCTGTGTGTGTGTGTGTGTGTGTGTGTGTGTGTGTGTGTGTTGTGTGAGTGCACGTCCCTATAGTAAATGAAATAATACTGACAATAATAAATTAAAAATTAATTTTAAAAAATGTGGCTATGGGAACCAGCAGTTAGCATAATGGCTATGTCGCTGGACTCCCACGTAGTCGACCACGATTCGCGTCCCGGACCCGGTGGCTTAAAACTCACACCGGGCGCGCATGTGTGCCTGCCCAAGATCCCGAGAGGAGAATGTAGGAGAAGAGATTGCGGTGTGGCCATCCCCCCTGAGGGGTGATTTCTCGCTCTCTGTCTCTATGTCTCTCTCTCTGTCTGGCGAGCGCACGCGCCCTATAGCGAAAACCTCTCCAAAAAGAAAAAAAAATGTGGCTAGTGTGGCTTAATACGCAGAATTCCTGCCCGTCTGAGAGTGGGATGTTAGAAGTGAAACAGGGCTGACCAACAGCTGGAACCTGGGCATCAGCTTCCTCTTCCCATGCCTAGGGCAGGAAGCTGCAAGTCAGACCCCACTGCAGTCCCTGAGAGAAACAGCAGCTTACTAACAGTGCTGACGACGGCCTGTGTTCCCTGAAGTGGGCTGAACGGGTGACCCCAAAAGGTATGTCCACATCCTAATCCCTGGAATGTTAGAGATTTAGAAAGCATCTTAGAGATGTGATTAAGTGAAGGATCTGGATTTAAGGAGGCCATCCTGGATCTCCTGGGTGGGCCCCAGATCCAACGACAAGGGTCCTTATAAGATCCACTCGGGGGAACTGGACAGATAGGAAGGAAAGATCAATGTTACCACAAAGCAGATACAGGAGGGGTGCGGCCAGGAATGAAGGACTGCAGAAGCTTCCAGAAGCTGGAAGAAACAAGAGATGGATTTTCCCCCAGAGCTTCAGAAGGAAAGTGGCCCTGCCCAGTCACGATTTTGCACTTCTGGTGTCCAGAACTGCCCCCAAACAAAGGACAGTTGTTTTAAGCCCGCAGGCTGTGGTGATGCCTACCAGGTGTGAGCAGCATCCCAGGCGAGCGACCTGGACTGGTTCATCCAACACTCACATAACCTAGTGTGGGGGGTGTCTGTATTACACCCTCTGCTTTACAGGTGAGGAGATGGAGCTGCAGAGGGATGAAGTCACACAGCAAGTGGCAAGGCCAGGATTTGAACCCTGACAATCTAGGTTTAAGCTCCATAGCCCATCGGCTGATTCAGGACACCAGTGGTTCTCAAAGTGTGGTTCCTGGGCCAGCTGCATCAGCATCATCCAGGAAATTATTTTGGGAGGGGTAGAGATTTATGCCTTACGACACATATGCTCACCAGAGAGACAGACAGACAGAGACAATGGGATGGAAAATGAGAAATCAGCCTTCAGGATGGACCACCATACCACAATCCCTTCTCCTCCCTTTTCCTTCTGGGATCTTGGGTAAGCACACACACTCACCTGACAGGAGTTTCAAGCCACTGGGTCTGGGACTCGAACAGCAAAGAAACTGCTACGCCATCTGCTGGCTGCCACCCAGAAACTTAAAGAAAGAAATTCTCGGCTCCGCTCCAGGGGGCAGGGTCCAGCACCCTGTGCTTCAGCCACATCCAGGTGTCTGGTACACTTTCAAGTGTGAGACCTCTGGGCTGGTAAGTGGGATGTCTGGAGGCTTGGGAGCCACAGCCCACTGGGCCTGGGCATGTCAGTCCTGGGTACTGCAGCCAGCAGGAAGCTTGTGACATCCAGCACAGCTGCTTCCCAGGAAAAGTCTGTGCAGAGCAGGGTGGGCCCATATCTGCAACTGCCCCTAGCCCCACCTTGGGCTGTGAGTGCTGAAAACATCCAGGGAAGGTCATTCCAGCTACACTGGGAAGCTGGACCTGGGGACCTCTCAGTATCCACTGGACTCTTTGATGTCTACACATCAGTCACCCCATCTCCCCAGGACACCCTCCGCCTCTAGTGTTTCCCAGGAAGCTCCAATCTCTCACAGTTCTGCTCTGAATGTACAGCCTGTGGGCGCTCCAGGGGGCAGGCAGTATGCTGTCTCATCTCTCACCTCCCAACCTCACTCCCACCTCCCTTACATGGGGCCTTGCTTTAAGTAGGCAAAAACTGAGCATTTTGATGAATGAACGAATGAAAAAGTAATGCACATGTAAGTGAATGCACCCAATGGATTCCGAGTAAGAAGGGTTATGTGCTTCTCTTAGCACTTTACATTTACCATCATTAATCAGAAGGAACTCTAGTGGATGCCAGCTCAGTTGCCACGGAAATCCCACCAGCACCGTTTAGCTGGATAAACACTTCATAGCTTTGCTCTCACCTGAGCCCCACTGTTGAGGTACAGTATAATATGACTAGCCACACAGCGGCTGCATGGTAACTTCTCAAAGGCTACAATCTTCCATCCTTTGGCTGGCCTTAAGCAAGAGGGCTCTGAATATACAACTTTCTGTAAAGTGGCTGCCCTTGGCTCTCACCCACCAGCTAGGTTGGGAGTGGCCCTCTTAAACACACTGGCTTCTCAGACTTCAGACTAAATTCCAGCCGCCTCCACCTTCCCCCTCCCTGAAAACAAGGGTCTGGGTGGGGAATGTGAACAGATGCTTCCTCTTCTCTAAGAACCTACGTACTGTTAGAGGTTCTCGAGGTTTGGCCGGAGGCCCCAGGGAGGCTGCTTATAGCCCATCTGGGTGTTGGAGTATGATTTGGGGCCATTGGGAAAGATGGGATGGGGCAGACTTCCCCCTAGGTTGCGGAGCCAAATGATAAAATCCCTAAAACTCTTGTATGGAGGAGGCCACACCTCCAGGGAGGTAGGGCATTGGGTTGGGAGGGAAATCAGATGGTTGAAGGAGCTAGAAAGAATATTTTAATTCTGGAACTTTCTAAGCCTCTCTCTAAGTGGAGCATGCCCTGTGGTGTTTCTTGAATCTCGACATGGTTGATACCATCTAGTCAATAAACTCTCTTAAGAGTTGCTGTCCGAAGGCCTTAAAGCACTCATCATTTACATCTCCCCAGCTCCAAGGGGACACAGCCACAAGGGGAGATAGGACTCCAGGAGGGGAGGCAGGAGTGGACCTCCCTCTGGCTCTCTCCATCCTGGTCCCAGTGTTGCCTTGCCCACCATAAGCACCCACTGGCCAACCTTGTCTAGACCTGACCCAGGCTAGGCTCTAGAAGGTTGAGATGAGGAATTTGGTCCCAACTAGTTCTTGGTCTAGTAGAAGGGACCGGATGCCAACATACAGAGACAGTGTAAGAGACAGCAGCCTGAGCTTGGGGCCACAAGCAGAGGATAGGCAAAGAGCTGCAGGAGGATCTAGGAAAGGGGCCTGCCTGCAGGAGGAGACAAATGAAATGGAAGGCTTTGCTCAGGTGAGCACTGGGGAGGGAGCAGGGCATAAGCAAATGCTGGAGTTGGGAAAGGGGTACATGAGCACTTCTTGGGGTGAGATAAATAGGACCCAAGATAATCTCCAGCACTGGAGCAGAAAGAAGGGCATCATGGAGCCAGATTCAGATTTAGAAAAGTTAAAGTAATGGGACCGGCAGATGGTGTAATGGTTACATTGCTGGACTCCCATGTAGTTGTCTGTGGTTTGAGTCCCAGACCCAGTGGCTTAAAACTCACGCTGGGTGCATGTGCATGTATGCCCAAGATCCTGAGAGGAGAATGGAAGAGAAGGGATTACAGACGTGGCCATCCCCCGTGGGGGAGTGATTTCTCACTTTCTGTCTCTCTGTCTCTCTGGTGAGCTCATGTGCCTTTTAGCAAAAATCTCTCTCTCTAAAAAAAAAAAAGAAAGAAAGAAAAGTTAGAGTAACAACAGGCCAGGACCTGAGCTGAACACCTGGGAGCATTAGCTCATTTAATCTCGGGAGAATCTGATCGGGTGGAGACCGTGGCTATCCCATTCCCTTGATGAACAGACTAAGGACAAAGGAGACCAAGGCCACAGAGCCGTTGCTGGGCTGGTTGGGACTCCCTAGCGCTTTCTGTTCTCAATCACTTTCTCACATAGGAGCGTCAGATATAGGAGACTCTTGAATGCCAAGCCGAGAAGACTAAAATTTATGCTCCAGGCAAAGGGTCACCTCAGCAGACTTCTGAGGAAGGCTCCAGCTGACCATTTTAGGACGAATCACCACTCCATCTCTAGCTGCTGGCCCTGGCAGGCAGGCCCCCTGCTTTCTCTCTGCCAAGGAGCGGGTGGAACTGGACGATTTGGAACGTGGAGCGAAGGCGGTAGTTGGCAACAGTGGGAGACATACTTTCCTGCAGTCTCTCAGCACTTGGCATGTTGTGCCCTGGGCAAGATCACGCTGCCCTGGGAACAGCCCGGGGCGTCCCAACAGATAAGCCTGTATGAATTCAGCCAGGGCAGACAGGCAGCCTGGGCAGAGTGAGCTCATGGCGTCAGCGGGCACCAGGAAATCTTGCCTACATGGACCAAGGCTGGTGGCTGAAAAATATGGTTCACCTCTGGGGACCAGCAGTTAGCGTAATGGCTATGTCACTGGACTTCCCATGTAGTTGACCACGGTTCACGTCCTGGACTCGGTGGCTTAAAACTCACGCCAGGCGTGTGTGCGTGCGTGCCCAAGATCCCTAGAGGAGACTGGAGGAGAAGTGATTGCAGCGTGGCCATCCCCCCCTGGGGGGAGATTTCTCGCTTTCTGTCTCTCTGTCTCTCTCTGTCTGGCGTATATATATATATATATATGGTTCACCTCTGGAGCTTCGATGGACCTTGGAAAATATCCAGAGCAATGTCCCCAAGACAAGAAACCTGAGGTCCAGGCTGATACCTGGACCCACCCAAGTTGTTGTGTTATCACCACTACATAGATCTTCAAAAAGTTGATGAAAAATGTGTATTATGAAAGCGCTATCCATGGATTTCAAAATTTGTTACTGCACAATAAAGTCATCCTTGTATTCCATTTTCCCACATACTTTTTGAAGTCCTCTCGGCTACTCTCACCCGTGACCCTGAAGAAGGCCAAGCCTGGGAAAGAGCCTCCCATAGAGCCCGTGGGGGCCAGATGTAGGAACGGATGTGTTGGAATCTGTCATGGCGGCCTGTGGCCACTTGTAATGACCTCAGTGCTGCTGTGTAGGGGAAACAAACACGGTAAGAAATGTGTCCTGCAGTTGTCGTCAAATACACCGCAGCTTTCCGCAGGGTCTTGCGCTCAGTGGTGCAAGCAGACCCACTCTCTGCGGGATGCTAGAGCCCTATTTGGCTCTGAAATGGGATTTGAGTTTAAGGAACAGCCAGAGCAGATGGTGACCCTGAAGTCATATTTTGAAACAGGCTGACTCTTGTTTAATTTAGATGAAAGTCCAGCTTGACAGTCTCCAAATGTTTGCTGCAGGAAGAACCCATGGACCTCCAGAATGATGTGAGAGGAAACCAGATCTTCCAAGATGAGGACCCAGGAGATGCCTCCTAATTGGAGACCAGAAACTGAGTGTAGGGGGCTGATCTGAGGATACCCCCCGGGGAATCAGCCTCACCCAGCACAATGCAAGGAAAAGGATCCAGAATTCAGGGTCAGAAAAAC
>NW_006198387.1:182755-205878 GCF_000334495.1 Tupaia belangeri chinensis | reverse complement strand
AGGGGACCAGCAGTTAATGTAATGGCTATGTCGCTGGACTCCCATGTAGTCGACCGTGGTTCACGTCCCAGACTCGGTGGCTTAAAAACTCACGCCGAGCACGTGTGCGTGAGGGCCCAAGATCCCGAGAGGAAAATGGAGGAGAAGGGATTGCGGCATGGCTATCTCCTATGGGGGGTGATTTCTCGCTTTCTGTCTCTCTGTCTCTCTCTGTCTGTCTGGCGAGCGCACGTGCCCTAAAGCAAAAACCTCTCCAAAAAAAAGAAAAAAAAAAGAAAAACTCGTGTACTAGTTTCTGCTCAACAACTTACTAGCCAGGTGACCGTGACATGTTCTTTAACTTCTCTGAACTTTAGTTTTCTTATCAGGACATAGAGATAGTAACGCCTAGCTCTTGGGGTAGTGGTGTAGGATGAATGTCAGGTGCCGAGCACATCCTGTTCATGTGTCATTCATTCGTACATTCACAAATGATTATCAATCACCAACCACCACGTGGAACTGCTGTGCTGGGGGTTCGAGGTGAACAGGACAGACATAGCCCTGCCTCCAGAGCACACATGGTCAGGTACTGACCTCCTCCTCCCTGACTGGGAGCATCACACGGGGGGGTACAGTCCTGATGCCTGGCCCCATCCCGCCAGAACCTCTGGGGAGGAGGCCCAGGCCTGAGTGTTCTTGAAAAACTCCCCAGAGATGCTGTTGTGTGGCAGGGTGAAGTCCAGGGCAAGGACCTTGCTGTCCTCAGGCTCTACTCGGAGCACACCTTGGCATTACCTGTTCAGCCTCTCACACAGCCCTGGGAGGGAGGCCTTCCTCTATCGTCCCTCCATGTGTGGACACCAACGTTCTCTCTGAGCAAGAGGACACCATCACGTAGCTGATGAGTGGCAGACCTGGGATTTGAAGTCCACTTGATGATTCCAAGGTCTGGCTCCACCCATATAGTGGGGGTACATCCCTGAGGATGGTGCAGACTGACAACATACCTATGGTCAAGCAGCAGCCCCCTGGACAAGAAGATCCTATTTTAGACAGAGTTCTAGAAACACGTATATTAGCTGTGTGGCTCCCAACAAGTTCCTTGCTCTCTCTGGACCTTCATCCTCCCCTCTGTAATTTTGTAAGATGATCTCCAAAGTCCAGCATTTTCTGGGCCCTTAAGGTCCCAGTGGATTATGACAGAAGCAAGGGGCTTGGGCACATGCGAGCCTGTGAACGGTGAGGCCCAGGGGGCCCAGTATCCAGGTGCATGAATGGTGAGCCGAGTCTTTTCCCACAAGGAGCCTCTATGCACCATGGACCACACGGGGTAGGAGGTTGCTGCCAAAGGGCGATTCTTAGAAATCTTGAACTTGAACTTGACTGGCCAGCCTCCCACATGCATATGCATGAGCAGCATTTTTCACATTCCACCCAAGCTTCCCAAGTTAAAGCTGCCCCACACACTTACTCCTGGAAAGGTACGCGCAGACTGAGAAACGTCTATTCATTCGACAAGCATTTACCTAGCAGCTGCTGTATGGCTGCACTGTTCTGCATGCGGGGGATTCAGCAGTGACAGAGACATGTTCCTTCCCTGTTGATGGTGGCAGTTCTGGTACGAGATCTTTGGAGAGCAGTGATCTCCATCTTGCCAATATCAAAACATTAGCAGCCCCCTTCCCCCACACACATACATGAGGATCTGTCAATGGGGAATACGTTTATGTAAGAACAATTCTGACACCCTGTGCAATACTTCTGAGTCTCCCCCACGACTGAGGACCTCGAATAGGACTATTTTATCAGAGAAAGGAGACTCTACCTGAGAACCTGAGTTTAACCAGAGAATCCCCAAGAGCTTGGAAACAGAATTCTCCTGTTTTATCATTAAAAGCACTTAAGGGGACCAGCAGATGGCATAATGGCTATGTCGCTGGACTCCCATGTAGTCGACCATGGTTTCAGTCCCAGACCCGGTGGCTTAAATTCACGCCGGGCACATGTGCGTGCGTGCCCAAGATCCTGAGAGAGGAATGGAGGAGAAAGGATTACGGCATGTCCATCCCCCTGAGGGGTCATTTCTCACTTTCTGTCTTTCTGTCTCTTCTTTCTAGCAAGCGCATGTGCCCTATAGCAAAAGCCTCTCCAAAATAAATAAATAAATAAAAGCACTTAAGTTTTGAACTCCAAGCATAAATTATATCTGCCTTTTTTTTAAAATAATATTAAAATGGGGACCAACAGTTGGTGTAATGGCTATGTCACTGGACTCTCATGTAGTCAACTGCGGTCCGAGTCCTGGACACGGTGGCTTAAACTGTAATGTAAGCATTATGCCATCTGCTGGGTGCATGTGCATGTGTGCCCAAGATCCCCAGAGGAGAATGGAGGAGAAGGGAGTGCAGCGGGGGGTGATTTCTTGCTTTCTGTCTCTCTATGTCTCTCTGACTTTCTGGTGAGTGCAGGTGCCCTATATCAAAAACCTCTCCCCCCCCCAAAAAAAAAAACATATATATATACGTGTGTGTGTGTGTATAGATATATAAATGTTCCAGATTATTTCCTAGCTGTTACTGGTCTCCTCAGCCCAACTTACCAACCACTGAATGAAATGAATGCTTCAGGAAATAAATAATGTGGCTCTTTGCGTGCCACTGTCACATAGCTGAGGACGGCAAGCACCCCCCAGACTGAGAAGCAGGTCTCTAAAGGCATGGCTTGAATGGAGGTGGGCAATGCTTCATTCACATCCCACTGGTGCAACCATTTCCAAAGGAATTGCTCCCTTAAGTCAAAACATTTGAAGACTTCCCACCCATGTCATTCCTCCCAAGACCTCATTTCTATTCCTTGGCAAAAGAATTCTGCATTGTGTTTACAGATGCATGTGCTCCACACAGAGATCCAGAAACAGATAAGAAGAAGAAAGAGATCCTGTCAGAGCTGGATGAGACAGAGAACTGCTCTGAGCCCTGGATGGCAGACGGGAAGGAGTGTCCCAAAGCCAGACTGATCAGAGACTACCTGCAGAGGCAATTGTTTTGTTTTCTTTTATTTTTAAGAGAGATGTTTTGCTGTAAGGTATGCTTGCTGGAGAGACAGAGAGACAGAAAGCCAGAAATCATCTCCCAGGGCGGATGGCCATGCTATAATCCCTTCTCCTCCATTTTTCTCTCATGATTTTGGGCACACATGCACACATGCCTGGCCTCTTGGCAAAAGAATTCTGCATTGTGTTTACAGATGCATGTGCTCCACACAGAGATCCAGAAACAGATAAGAAGAAGAAAGAGATCCTGTCAGAGCTGGATGAGACAGAGAACTGCTCTGAGCCCTGGATGGCAGACGGGAAGGAGTGTCCCAAAGCCAGACTGATCAGAGACTACCTGCAGAGGCAATTGTTTTGTTTTCTTTTATTTTTAAGAGAGATGTTTTGCTGTAAGGTATGCTTGCTGGAGAGACAGAGAGACAGAAAGCCAGAAATCATCTCCCAGGGCGGATGGCCATGCTATAATCCCTTCTCCTCCATTTTTCTCTCATGATTTTGGGCACACATGCACACATGCCTGGCCTTGAACCATGGTCGATTATGTGGAAGTCCAGCGTCGTAAGCATTATGCCATCTGCTGGTCCCACAGTGGCAATTCTTATAAGCCTTTCCTCACTTGCCCTTTCCTCACCACCTCTCAGCCAGGCAGCTGGAAGGGCCTGGGAGGCTCTGGGCAGCTAAGTAGGGCTCTTTGCAATGGTTCAGGGCTGTCACTCAAGCCCTGCTCCCGTAACATCTGGCCACAGGTCTAAATCCCCTTCTCTTGTGCTGCACAAAGGTGGAGATGCCTTGCCCCACCCTGAAGCATTCACGCTCTGATAAGTACAGGCAGGGAGGGGCAGGGGTCCTACATTGTACTTTGCGTGGACCAGAGACCCTCAGCCCATGGACCCCTGGACTGTGAGAACCATGAGACCTGAGGGACCATGGGAAGCCTAGGCACTGACCCAGGGCCAGGCCAGGACGAGCAGCAGCTGGACGGAGCCTCTACTTCCCTCCCAGAGGCTCTCACCCTGCCTCCCCTCTCTTACCCTGTTCCAGCCACATGCAAGTTGCTCTTCAGTGCTCTCCTCATTCTGTGTCCTCTCTCTGGAACATTCCACTCTTCTTCTAACCCATGAGTTTACCCCTTCTCTGGCTAAATCCATTCACCTCTTAGATCTCATAGTAAATGTCACTCCCCAGGAAGACTTTCCTGACACCCCAATGTAGAGAGCAGTGTCCAGGCATGTGCTGTCACAGCTCCCAGTACTTCTTTATAACACATTTTAACCATTATAAATATTAGGAGTGCTTGCACAAGCCTGGATTTAGGGTCGATGTCCCCCATGACTCCATTAGCCACCATGAGAACAGGAACACTGACCCTGTTCGTCATTTCACGGCCAGCATACTGCACAGTGCCTATGCTCAGTGGGCAGTCAATAAACACGTAGTAAAGAAAAGTGAGTGTGCAAGCCACCTTCTAGGCTATGCCACACAGCATGGCCAGAAATTTCGGAATGAATTCTATCCCACATATCCCCTTGCAAAGTCCCTGTTTAGCTAATCTCCACCTTTCCTCCCTCCGATTTCGGTTGTCCATCTCGTTCCGTTGAAAGGCCAAGGATTCTAAACCCCAAAGGTGAGTGACATTGTCCCAGTCCTCCCAGTCCTCCGTGAGAGGGACGTGCAAGTGATTTCTGACCTCTGATGGGATGAACCAGGTACAAGAAATGCTGAGGGAGGCCACAGGAGAGCTTGGGATGACATCCATCAGCCCTGACATTGAACCTTGTACCATGGCCTCTGTCCTTCACTGAGGATTCACCATGTGCCAGGCACTACGTTGTAGGCTTGGAGAACATTATTTTAGGTACTCGTTGCAAAATATCTTAGATAGGTACTACTATTATCCTCACACTACAGATGAGAAAACTGAGGCTTTGAGAGGATTAGCAAAAATCATCCAAAGTCTCCAGCTAGCACATGCAGAGTCCAGAACCAAACAGGTCTGTGTGATGGCACACGGCAGCACCTACCCACCACACTGCCATGCACGGCAGCTCACACTTCAGCATCGCATGCCCCACCTGGGAACTGAGTCTAGTTTGTGATGCTGCAGTCCGGGGCAGGATCCGAGACCCTGCATTTCTAACGCGTTCCCAGTTGACGCTGACACTGCTACCCAAGGTTCATAGCTTGAGCAGCAAGTCTGTCTATAAAGGAAAAAAGGCTAATGAAGCTTTCAATAGGGCAGGGAGAGCATTTGGATAGGCCAGGCTGAGGGACAGCGTAAGCAAAGGCTTAGAGGAGGGAGAGTGCATGATAAAGTTAGAGGCCAGCAAGTAGTTCAGCATGGAGCCAGGGTATGAGGCTGATGTGAGGGAAGAGGGCTTGAACTCCAGCCCAAGGAGTGTGGTATTTGTTGTGCTATAATGGAAAGCACAGACAGGTTTTAAGAGGGGAATGTGGCAGGATGGGACCTGTGTTTCAAACAAGCCGCTCTGCAGTGAGACTACGTGCTAGAGGTCAGCGAGGTGGGAGGTCCTCCTGGCAATGGAGCTGCCGCAACAACCTACGTGTCTCCATACATGCCTGAATCCGGGTGGGGCAGGGACAGAAGGGAGAGATAGAGGCAACAGACGTCGAAGGGAAAGAATCATTTCTTTGAAACAAAGCTACTGTTCTTTCCAAGTGCTAAAAATGTCTCAGCCCTTCCATACACCAGAGCAACAGAGGAGAGACTGCAAAAGTCGATGGCAGATAAAAACTCAGATGCACACGATTCCAGACAGGCTCAGAGAAAACCACCCGCAGAAATGGGGCCCAGCAGCCGCTTCTTCCAATCTAGTCACACCACCTCCATGGCCAGCCAGCTTTTCTTCGCTTTGAAGATTAAGTGTCTGAGTGCAGAGCTTGGAAGGGACCTGGCCAAGCTCCCCATAGCCAGGCCTAGAAACCAGGAATCCAGCCCACTAAGCCAGAGCTCTGCAACTTGGGGAACTTCTGGAGCAGAGAAAAGCAAGCCATTCGTTGTAACTTAACATCAGCCCACACTTGCAAATATTAAACAAACAAAACTGTTCCATTTCTTAAAGTGGAAACTCATAACCTAAAACGGGGGAGGGGGGGGGAGACCCTGAAATGGAGCCATCTACTCTAGACAGTTCAACCTGAAATAAAATTAGAAAATATGTTACATGGAAAAACTCTGCAATGAGAAATGGTCTCTCCCCCCCTTTTTTTCTTTCTGTGGGAGAGTGAGTAATTTGGCATTTGAGCTAAACAGGGGAGCAAGCAGCTGGAGTCTCTGTTTTGTACCAAATACACACAGTTGTTGGGCAGTTTTGTAGCCGATCTTGTGAATGGGATGTCAGTGAAGGTCATATTCAGTGGTGAGATGAACCACGCCCCCAAGGACTGCAAAGTCCGGCCAAACTGAACTCAGATCACCTAGAGGGTTCATGCTAACAGAGCTTGTCAGTTCTCCGAGTCCAACCCCTTTACTTCTCAGATGGGGAAACTGAAGCCCGATTTGAGAGCCCCAAGAGAGGTACAGAGATTTAACCAAGACGGAAAAAGAGCAAGGGAATGTCACCACCATGCCCCTCCCTGTTGCCATAGTGGCCTCCAACTTGTGGGTGCAGTTGGCAGAGGGCGGGGCTCGGTGGCTGGTGGTGATCTGAATGTAACAGGGTATTTTTGGTTATTCCTTCAACAAGCATCACCTGAGGACCTGCCACATTAGATGCTGGGGTATAGCGGCCAATCCCAGCCTGGACCCCCCCCCCATGCGCCAGTACTCTGGAGGCTCCGGGTGGTTTGATACAAGGGTATCGGGTGGGATATTCTGGGAGATGAGGCCAGGATGGCATATAGGTGGGACTTCGGAGGGCCTCAAATGCCACCTTAGACACAGAGCACTGTATGCATCTTCTGTTGCTGCTGTAACAAATCACCACCAATGGTGACTTGCACGAATACACACTTATCATCTTAGAGTTTTGGAAGTTAGAAGTAGCGCAGGTCATACTAGATAACAATTAAGAATCTACAGACTGTGCTTATTTCTGGGAATTATAAGGGAAGATCTGTTGCCTTGTCTTTTCCAGATCCCAGAGTAGTCACCCACATTCTCTGGTTTGTGGCCTCTCCCTCCAGCTTCAAAGCCAGCAAAGATAGCTGGTCAAGACTTTCTCATGTCACATCACTCTGACCTCTTCTGCCTTTGGCGTCTACTTTTAAGAACCCTTGTGATTACATTAGGCCGGCCAGATAGTCCAGAATAATCTCTCTCTTTTCAAGTCAGCTGACTATCAGGGGCTGACAGGTGGTATGGTGGTTAAGGTGCTGAACTCCCACATGGCTGACCAGTTTGAGTCCTGGACCTGGTGACTTGCTTTCTCATTTCCTCTTTCTCTCTGTCTCTCTCTGGTGAGCACACATGCCCTATAGCAAACTTAAAATATATATATATATAACTAATAAATAAAATTAAATTCATAACTTAAAAAAAAGGTCAGCTGACTATCAACTTTCCTTCTATCTCAATCTTAACTCTCCTTCATCACAAGCTTAATGTAGTCAGAGATACTGGAATTACAATGTGGACCCTTGAAGGGGCCAGTACTCTGCCTACCACAGGTGGTGACAGTGGGAAGACACAAAGGACTTTAAGAAAGGCAATTTAAGCAGAGCCGAGGTTAGATTGCTGCTCAAACTGTAAGGTTGCAAACTGCCGGGGATCTTGCTAACGTGCAAATTCTGATTTATTGGGTCTGGGGTGGGGCAAGAGATTCTGCATTTCTTCTCAGTTCTCAGGTGAGGCTGCTGCTGCCACTGGTCTGTGGACCACATCTGAGCAGCAAGAAGCTAGAAAACTGTTGTGGCTGTTAAGGTGGAAGATGGGTTGCCAGTTGGAGAGGATGGAAGCCAAGAGAGACCTGTGTGCCGACATCAAATTGTAATGAGCTCTTCGCTTCCTAGGGCTGATGTGAGCATTAAATACATATACTAAAAATGGGCACACAGCTAGCACCACCACGTGGAAGGCTGGATGCTGCTTGGGAGACCCGGGTTCAGTTCTGGGCCAAACTGAAAACTCCAGGCGTGGCTGGATGTGCCTATAATCCTGGCTAACTGGGATAGTGGGTACGAGGATTGCAACAGAGAGGCCCTGTCAAAAGTACCGATCTCCGTTTCTCCTTTTTTCTCTTTCTCACTCCCTCTAATAACAGAAAACAGATACAGAATACATTCACACATGTAATTTATACACACACATATAAAAACACACACACATTTATTTTTAAAACTACACATATATAAAAATACTATACATATATATGTGTATAGTATATATGTGTGTGTGTATATATATATGTATATGTGTATATATATATGTATATATATATATCTTGAAACACTGCCTTTCTGCTACATAGAAAGCACATAATTATTAGCAGGAATTGTATTTTTGGCACTTTTCTCAGATCCATGTAAAGCTCTCTAAGAACCAGAGCACTGGCCTACCTGTCGGGAGCTCTGGGTCTAGGCTTGGCTCTCCTGCCAACTTGAACTGTGACCTTAAGCTGATCACGCTCCCTCTCTGGTCTGGATAATAAAGACAGGACTAGCTAGCCACTAAGACTGTGTGGCTGGAGATGGGGGAGAAGCCTCTGGGTGAGTGCATTTCAGGGAAGGGCTGTGTGTGATGCTGTTGAGATGAAATGGACTTAGGTTCAGTTTGTCCTCAGCCAGGATCTCTTCACCTTTGTTCTACTGGATATAACTGTTCTACTGGTAATAACTTCCCAGCACGGGAAAAACATCCCTAAATTTTTTTTTTCATCTTCACTGTGACCCCAACACTATGGCAATGGGTGGCTGCAGGGTGGTCTTCCAGCATGGCCAGGAGCTCACATAGATTTTGCTGTGGTCAAGGGCTCATAATGTTGGGTTTTCACTAAGATCTCCACAGTCCCAGGCTTTGAATGATTCATTCATTAACGTATTCAAATGCTCATTGTGTGCGTTTGGTGCCATGTCCAACACTGGGGAAACATGGATAAATAAAACAGGATTTCTGCCCTCAAGGAACCCACAGTGATGTGGGAGTTGGAGAGTAATGAACTAGCCATCAGCAACCAGCCTGACGCTTATCTTGTTAATCTTGACAAGAAATATTGAGAATTACTGTCCCAATTTACAGATGAGGAAGATAAGGTAAGAGAAGGAATTGGCTCAGGTCACTCAAAGGGAAGTAGCAGGGCTAAGATTTGAACCCAGGATCCAGAGCTCAAGGGCATGAACTACACCCCCTAAAGCTCTCCCTGGGGGGCCCAGCTCTGCACCTGGTTAAGACCAGGGATAGATACTTTCTCTGATTGGGACTCAGGATCATTGCCTATGAAAGAAAGGAAGCTGTTGGACTCCAGTGGTTGTTCTCAACCATGCTGAGCCTCAGAATCCAACTATAGAGAGCAGCCAACCTAAGCAAACATGGTGATCTTTAGACACATGCAAAAATGCGGTTCTGTGAGCTGTCACTTGCACTTCAACTACAATTTATATGTAGATATGCTAGCTTCCTGAAACTACAGAGCAGTATTGGTTTTTAAAATAAAAATAAAAACAAAAACATGTATTTATCAAAATTGGCCCCAGAAGATCTGAGAAACTACGTGGTGCCAGTTGTCTTCTCATCTTCAGAGATTAACACCCCAAAACAGCTGGCTTTACATTCCATTTCCTCTTCCCCCATTTTCTGCCCTTTAAAAGAATAAACCTGGGACCAATTTGAAGTCATGGCTATCTCCATCAGAGAAGTCAGGCCCACCCAATCCTTATTTTTCTATACTTGTGTGTCTTTGTGTGTTTATTTTTATGTTTATTTCTAATCCACAGCCCCTCCCTCCACTCAAAAAAAACATGTTCTGCTGAGTGAGTACCAAGATCGAGCCAGGAGCTTTTAAAACCCACTGGTAGCCAGATCTCACCTCAGGTGAATGAAGAATCCTTAAAGGGTGGGAGAGCTGACATCAGGTTCCTTTTGAATCCCAAAGGTGGCTTTAAGATGCAGACAGGGTTGAGACTCACCAAGGTTCCTGTGACCCAAGTGCTCACATTTTCATCTCCTGAAAAGCCTTCTCTTCTAGCCCTTACCACAGGCCCATACATGCAAAGTGGATGAAAGAATGGGGGTGGGGTGGCGGAAAGGAGGAAGGAACCCTGACTCTGTTCGATAAGGGCACAATGTAGAGAAGCAATGGTGGCACTGTCCCTTTAGCCGTTGTCATTTTCTCCTTTCAGATTAGACCATAGCAAGAGAGGACAAAGGCATTGTGAGCCAGGTATTGTCATACCCTGTTATAGGAAGTATAAATACTGTGGCCTTCCCCAGAATGCAATGAAAGTCTTTGTTTTAATTATTATTATTTTATCGTCAGAGGGCATGTACACTTACCAGAGAGAGAGAGAGACAGGGAGACAGACAAAGAAAGAAAGCACCTGCCCCCCAATGGGGCATAGTCACTCCACGATCCCTTCTCCTCTATTTCTCCATCCTATCAGGATTTGGAGTGTGCATGGCATGTTTTTCAATCCATCTGAGCTGGGATTTGAACTGTGCCATGTGGGATCTGGTTCCATTAACCATCTGGCTCCCTTAATTCCAACAGCATCACACACAGCCCTCCCCTGAAATGCACTCAGCCAGCTGCTTCTCCCTCATCTCCAACCTTAACCATCAGGCTGCAGTACCAGTCCATCAATGACAGTCTTAAAAATACTCATGCACTAGGCGTAACAATTTGTTTTAGGAACCCATACTAGGAAATAATTGCAGTGAGAGACAAATACAGAGCTACAAGAATGTAGTCATCACAATTCTATTTGTAATGGTGAGCAATTAGAAACAGCCTGAAGAGGACTAGTTTCATTATAGAACATCCATACCATGAAGTGCAATTTCAATGATAAAGGCTATTAGGAAGAATATTTAATGTTCCAGAACTATCTAAATGGTTGTCAAAGGGAAATGAAAAGCACTAAACAAAATATAGTGTCCAGAATGATCTACTGACATTATGATATATATGCATGTTTAGGCATGGAAAATAAACTTGAAAGACAGTGAGCTAAGTGTTAGCAGGGTTTATCTCTGAGTCATGAGATAATGTGATCTTTTTAAAGTTTTTTTTTTTGTTCTAGTTTTTATAATGGCTATGTATTACTTTTATTATCAAAATGTTTAAAGTTATGGAAAAAAAATAAATCTAACCCTTTCAAAGGCAGCTTGCATCCCTTGCCTCCACCATCTGTTGGAAACTGACATGTCTATTCTGGCAACGCAGAGATTTACTTGCCCTGTATTAGGACACTAAAACTCTCTAGCATTCAAGCCAGCTGCTGCACACTCGTTTACTACTGCATTGTGAGACCATCCAGGATGGCCACCAGCCCCGGGGAGTGTTTAGCCCCTCCTGAGCCACCCACTCCAGAGAGCTCAGACAGAACAGGCAGCCAGGAAATACAGAAGACAAACGTCTGTAAGAGCAGCCATCACACAAAACAGGGCAGACCATTTTGAAGATTCAACAGAAGTTGAAGAAGATCTGTGTCATAATTGACCCCCTAGTTGAGAGGGAGGGGCTTTTACACTGGGCCCCATTTGAGTGCCTTAGTGATGGTAAGGTGACTCTTACAAAGGCATAAGGCAGGGCTACTCTCTGCAAGCCAGACTCTAGTCAAGCTTCCCAAACCCAGGAAGGGGCTCCCTGACACCTGTAGTCAAGGTTGTGGTCATATGAGAGAGTTATCAGGGCCCTCAAAATAATTTCCTGCCCTGGCCAATCCTTTAAGTCACCCACAGCATGCAACAAGTACAACAGAGTTAGATTGAATTAGGTGGGGTTGGGCTGAGTTGAGTTGAATTAGGTTGGGTTGAGTTGGGTTGAGCTGAGTTGAATTCTGATGGGAATATGGAGTGGGCTCCACCATTGGCGACATGAATTTTTTGTCTTGTTAGAAAACAATGTCTCATTAGACACTGCCCAGAAATAGGTCTGGACCTTCTTCCAGGTTCTATTCTAACCCTAGAGTTTCCTCTGTCTAGTTGGGATGGAGCAAGGAAAGTGATGAGTCAGAAAACCTGGCTCTTCCCAACACTTTTGACATCCTCTCAGCTCCCATGGCTCTGTGTTGACAGCAATAGCCTAGATTCTATGATCTGACCCCTGACTTAAAGGCCTAATTTGTTTATCCATTCTCCTCACTGGACATCAATGTCTTAAATTGAGTCTCACTATAAGACTATATCCCTTTTACAATTCTCACCTACCCATAACCAGTAGCATATTCCTAGAATCCAGCGATATCATGAAGAAATTATGTAGTACACCAAAGAATTCATGGCTTAAGGAAAGAGGCAGAGGTAACTTCCTTTACTAGCCTTTAAAAGATATTACAAAGCAATGATCATCAGGCTACACAGATTTAAACACACACACATGCATGTACAAGAAAGTGACCAGTAATAAACAGGTTTAGAAATAATTCTATATTGTTTGGGGGCCAGACAGTGGTAGAGTGTAAAACACAATGCTCTGCAAGACAGACCCATGTGGGAAGTTGCTGGTTCATGTCCAGAGACCTCCCTGACTACACTGGGAACGTGTGTGTCCATGATCCTGGCTGCCTGAGGCTGGGGGGGGATGTGATGTCAGAACCCTACTGGGGGCCTGTATCTCTTTCTCTCTATGTTTTTCTCACTTGTGGAATAAATAAACTTTAAAATACGAAATAAATGTTCATCATTATGAGAAAAACTTTTATATGATAATCTATAACAATGACAGCAACACAACAGAGCAGTAGCTCACATGTTAATCAGTACTTGGGGAACCCCAGGTAGCACTTTGGAAAAGAACTGACTTTAATTTCTACCTTAATCTATGAGCCATTTTAAATGGAGAACTGAGTAATAGGATAGTAAAAGAAAACTGGAAGGGACCACCAGGTGGCGTGGTGGTTAAGGTGCTGGACACTCCCACGTGGCTGATCACGGTTCAAGTCCTGGACCTGGTAGCTTCCTTTCTCACTTTCCTCTCTCTCTCTGTGTCTCTCTCTGGTCAAGTTAAAACAAAGGAATGAATGAATGAATGAATGAATGAATGAATAAATAAATAAATAAATAAATAAATAAATCTTAAAAAAGAAAAGAAAACTGGAAAATAAACTTGTAAATTTATCTAGAAAAAAATAACTGCACAATTTTTGATAAAATGAAGGCTCTGAAGAATAAGATGGGTGGATATAAATTGTCTATACAATTAATATAATGTATAAAAAGATAAAGAACAAAGTAACCTCAGTGTGGATTTCCACCTAAGTGATATAAAGTTATGAAAGAAACTAAAGCCCCTCTACTATTTCCTGGTTACTCAGTTACAGTCACCGGATAGCTGGAGAGCCACAGAAGAACCAGAATGACTCACAAACCTTAGACTACAAGGTAAATTAGCACATTAGCCACAGGCCAGACCAACCTATTCACTCCTTTGATTCATTGAGAAAGTGCACTTGGTGCAGCAGTAAAGCTGAACACTCTGCAAGACCATTGCACATGGGAAGTCTCCAGGTTCCTGTGTGGAGACCTTGCTGAGTATGCCATGGACTGGTGTGACCATAATCTGGGGCGGCTGGCTGATGGGCTGGAAGTGAATCATAGCATCGAGACCCCATTGGGGGTGCTGTCTCTCTCTCTCTCTCATGAAAGAGATAAATTTACAAAAAAAAAATAAATAAATAAAAAAGCTGGGGCCAGCAGGTGGCATGGTGGTTAAAGAACTGGATTCCCACATAGCCGATCACATAGCCGATCACAGTTCGAGTGCTGGACCTGGCAGCTTGTTTTCTCACTTTCCCTCTCTCTCTCTGTCTCTCTCTGATCAAGGTTTTAAAAAAATAATAATAAATAAAATTAAATTAAATAATTCTTTTAAAAATGCTTGCTGAGTGTCCACTTTTTTTTTTTTTTTGAGAGATTTTCACTGTAGGGCGCGTGCGCTCGCCAGACAGACAGAGAGAGACATAGAGACAGAAAGCGAGAAATCACCCCCCAGGGGGGATGGTCACGCCGCAATCCCTTCTCCTCCATTCTCCTCTCAGGATCTTGGGCATGTACGCACATGTGCCCGGCATGAGTTTTAAGCCACCGGGTCCGGGACACGAACCGCGGTCGACTACGTGGGAGTCCAGCGACATAGCCATTACGCTAACTGCTGGTTCCCCTGAGTGTCCACTTTGAGGCAGGCCTTGCACTAGGTTCTGGGATTCGAAGTTGGTTGAAGCCCAGTCCTCACTTCACAGAACTTCCCTTGCCTAGGGAGGCAGAGGAGTAATCAAGGCTTACCACACAGTCTGAAAAGGCCTGTGACAGAGGAGACTCTAATATACCTAAGGACTTCCCAGAGAAGAATCTTAAAACAGCTATGGGAGTTTCTAGGTAGACTAGGGGAAAGGCATTTCCAAAAACAGACTAGCTTTTGCCAACATATAAACGTGGGACATGGCATACCTCACATAAAAACCTAGGGGTGGTTCAGCGTGAGCCCAAGTCAAGCAGGGAGGCAAAGGGGAGGATGACGGAGGGTGAGCCTTGAAGGCTGGGGAAGGCAGAGCCCTCTGGACGAACCTTGCAAACTGCATGCTAAGTGAAAGCAGCACGATGCCACCCTAGGGACAGCAGGAACCCAGCAAGGGCCATTACACCAGGGAGTGGCATGATTAAATTTGTGTCTAAGGAAGAGCCATCTAAATACATAATAAGAACTATAAAACTAGTTCTGTTCTTTGGTGAGTGTGTCCATTTGGAGGAAAATAGCCAAAGGAAAATATCCAAAAAGAAAACAAAGGCCATTTGTCTGAAGATGTTCCCAGCACTGTTCAGAATAATGACAAAATGGCCAAAGGGAGGGGGCCAGCTCTGGACACTCATGCTTTGGGAGACAGGCTGGAGACTGGTGGCCAATGATGCAGTCTCAGGTGTGACTCTTACCCGCTTCTCCAGTGCCAGGAGCATGAATGACATTGTTAGAGGAAAATTCTGAACTTACCTGACTCATGCATTTTAAATAAAATCAGGATTTATACAGACACAAGAAAAAACATACAAATGGCCAAGAGGCAGTTGAAAAGATGCTCAGTGTCATTAGTTATTAGAAAGATGCAAATACAAACCACGAGGAGAGTCACTTCACATGCACTGAGATGGTGATAACAGAAAACTGGAAACCCGCACAGATTGCTGGTGAAAACGTAAAATGGAGCGGCCACTGTGGAAAGCAGTTTGGGGGTTCCTCAAAGACTTTCAACAAGGAACTACCACCGGACCCAGCAATTCCACTCTAAAGTATATATTCGAAGGTATTGAAAATAGGTACTCAGAGCCAGCCAGTGGTGTGGTGGTTAAGGCAGCTGGATCCCACATAGCCGACTGTGCAGTATAAATCCCGGACCTGAGGCTTGAAAAACATGCTGGGCACGTGTGTGTACATGTCTAAAATTCCAAGAGGAAAATAGAGAAGTAGAGATTGAGGTGTGGCCATGCCCCTGGAGAGTACTTTCTCACTTTCCCTCCTTCTCTCTCTTTCTCTGTCTCTTTCCAGTGAGCATATGCACTCTGCAGCAAATTTGAAAGAAAAAGAAAAAGAAAGAAAGAGGAAAAAAAGGACCAGCAGTTGTCGTAATGGCTATGTCGCTGGACTCCATGTAGTTGACTACTCCATGTAGTTGAGTCCTGGACCCAGTGGCTTGAACTCATGCATGTGCATGTGCTTGCATGCCCAGGATCTCGAGAGGAGAAGGGAGGAGAGGGGATTGTGGCGTGGCCAACCCTCTGGGGGGGGGGGTGATTTCTTGTTTTCTGTCTCTGTCTCTCCCTGTCTTTCTGGCGAGCACACATGTCCTATAGCAAAACCCTCTCAAAAAAGAAAAAAAAAAAAGAAAGAAAAAGAAATAGGCACCCAAACAGGCACCCACATAACATACAAATGCTCATAGCACTACTCATAGTAGCCAAAACAACCCAAATGTCTCTTAACATATAAACTGAAAAACAAAATGTGTAATCTACATACAATGGAATATTATTCAGTCATAAAAAGGTATGAAGTACACCGTGGATGAATCTTCCAAACTTCCTGCTAAGTGAAAGAAGCCAGACACAAAAGGTCACATATTACATGATTCCACTTCCATGAAATTCTAGAAGAGGCAAGTCCATCGAAACAGAAAGTAGTTTAGTGGTTGCCAGAAGTTGGGAGGTGGGGAATGGGAATGGAGTGACTGTTTAATCAGAATGGAATTTTCTTTTGGGGTGATGAACATGTTTTGGAAGTTGATAAAGGTGGTGTGAGGACATGAATGTACTCAATGCCAATGAACCAAACACTTTGAGACAGTGAATTTGGGGGCAGGTTCCACAGAGCAGTGGTTAAGTACTGAGCACTGGGAGTTAGATACCACACGGCCAACCACAGTTTGAATCCTGGCCCTGCTGAATAACACACTGGACACCTGTGTATGCACACCCCAAATCCTGAAAGAATGGAGAAATGGGGCAAAGGGATTGTGGTGTGACCATGCCATGGGCGGTGTGGGCAGTGCTTGCTCTCTTACCATGAGCACACATATCCTCTGGCAATTTAAATAACTAATTAATAGAACAGTAAACTTCATGTTATACAAATGAATTTCTCCTCAATGAAAAGTAAGTCAGAAGAGCCAAGGTCCATGAACACATAAAGAAGAGAAATTAACTTAATCATCAGGAAAATACCAATTAAGGATTCAGTAAGATTTTGTTTTTGTTTTTAAACAGAGATTTTTGCTATAGGACACATGTACTCATTGGAGAGACAGAGAGACAGAAAGCAAGAAATCAACCCCGAGGGGGGATGGCCATGCCACAATCCCTTCTCCTCCATTCTCTTTTTGGGATTTTGGGCATACACGCACATGGACCCAGCGTGAGTTCTAAGTCACTGAGCCTGGGACTCGAACCACAGTTGACCACGTGGGAGTCTAGTGACATAACCATTATGTCATCTGCTGGTCCTAGCTACAGTAAGATCTTTATATGTACCTATTTAGAAACACTGAGATTAAGCCCAGTTACAAAACCAAGTGCTGGTGAGAGTGTGAAGAAATGGAGACCCTCATTTCTTGGTGGCCGTGTATGTCATTGGTACATCCATCGTGGGAGACAGGCTGCTCAGCTGGAGAGAATGCACATCGTAAGACCCAGCACTCCGCTTCTAGGGATAGTAGCAACAGAATTTATGCACATGTGCACCAAGAGGCATGTACAAGAACATTTAATCATACTATTACATCAGCCCCAAAAGGAAACAACCCAAATATTGTTAGAGAAAAATGGAATAGTATACAGCAATGGAAGTGAACAAACTACAGCCACATAACAACAGCATAAAAAGAATCTCAAAAACATGGGACCAGCAGATGGCATAAAGGTTACGTCGCTGGACTCCCATCTAGTTGACCGTGATTTGAGTTCCAGACTCAATGGCTTAAACTCATGCTGGATGCATGTGTGCGTGCCCAAGATCCCGAGAGGAGAATGGAGGAGAAGGGATTGCAGCATGGCCATCCCCTCTAGGGGTGATTTCTTGCTTTCTGTCTCTCTCTAGTGAGCGCAGGCGCCCTGTAGCAAAAAATCCCAAAAATACTCCATTGACTTTTCCAGCCACCAGAATTATTTTGTAAATAAACTTGTGTCTTTTTTATAAAATAAATGTAAAAATACTCAAAAACGTAATATTCAATGAAAGAACCAGACACCAAATAACATATCGAGTATGTAGAAAGTCCAAAATCAAGTAAAATAGAACTCTGGCATTTGGAGATATAAACTGAGGTAGTAAGATTGTGTTTAAAAGCGAAGGAAGTGGCCCAGCCAGCAGTGTTGTGGTTAAAGCAGCTGTTTCCCACATGGCTGACTACATGGTTCAAGTTCCAGACTGGGCAACTTGAAAAAACATGATGGCACGTGTGGCTGCATACCCAAAGTCCTGAGAGGAGAAAGGAGTAGAAGGGCTTGCAGCAGGGCCATCCCCCCAAGGGGTGCTTCATCATCACCCCTCTCCCTCTCTCTCTCTCTCTCTCTCTCCTGTGAATGCACATGCACTATCCAAACTAAAAAATAAATTTAAATAAATTTTAAAAAGCAAGAAGTGAGGATAATAAAGTCAAGGTGATGCTACGTCTGAGAGGACAGAAGGAACCATTACAGGAAAGGGGCACGAGAGAACTTCTCAGGGGGTTGTCTTTTTTAAATTTTTCTTTATAATTTGCCACTGGGCTCATGCACTTGCCAGAGAGAGACAGAGAGACAGGAGGGAAGGCGAGAAGGGAACCCCACCCCGACTGCCAACATGCAGGACACCATAATCCCTTCTCCTTCATTTCTCCAACCTCTGGGGATTTGGGGTATGCACATACACATACCCAGCGTGTTTCTCAAGCCACCCGGTCTGGGACACATGAAGTCGGCCATATGGGATCTAGCCGCCATAACCACCGCACTACCAGTTGGCCCAGACTGTCCTGGGACATATGTATGATTGCTCTGTGCTAAATCATTGGACTGGACTGTTAGCATGCACTTTTCTGAATGGGTGTTATATTTTACAATGAAATAGTTGAAAGAAAAGCAAATAATTGGCACGTACCGGCTCTTTATTAGAGGTAGCCTATTTGTCACACAGGTTACCATCCCTGTGTGACAAACAGTCTCCTTATCTCCCAAAATAGCAGGTACTTTAATGACACTGTAACTTTTCCAAGGAAAGGAAAGATCATGGATGCTGTCCTCCAGCTCAGCCCTGAGCCATTAGGGCACAAGGGACTATGTGGGAGACCCTCCACTGACAGGGGTCTCCTTAAGCAGGATGGTGGAAGAGGATGGGGTTGATGGCAGGCAAGGATCTGGGTGTAAAGTCAAAAAAAGCACCAGGAACATCTGCATTACAACTGTCTATGACCCTATCTTTCTGCTGGCCAACTATAAACCACTAGGGGCAGATTTGTGCCCAAATCCATTCTTTGCCCAGCCAGCATAAGAGCTGGCACAGACTCAGTACTTAGTATGTATCTGTTAAACTATGACTTAAACCCAAAACTAGATAAATATTGTTTGTTTTCCAATATTTTAAAGCTGGAACTATAGAGATGAATGAATCGTGCCTCCCCATCGTACAGAAGGGAAAACCGAGGCTCAGAAAAGGGAAAATGACTCATCTAAGTTCACAGAGGAAGTCAGTGACTGAATCTTGGTTTGCCAATGCTTAGATTTTTGCCACCACCCCCACTCCCACTTTTGCTACCAACAAGCTTACAAGAATTCACTTATCAACAAATCCATTATCTGTAGATTGCCTGTATTCCACCCTTATCTAAGGTTCCTCGCCCTGGCCCCACGATGGCATTCAGAGACAGTAGGGGCAGTGGAACCGGAGACCTGGAGGTACAAATGGATCTGGCATTCCCAGCTGGAACTCAGAATCCATTTCCTCAGAGAAAAACAATGAACTATGCGGCTTATAGCTTTTGAGTGACGAGCTGTATGCCAGCTCTCTACCAGGCTGGCCAGAAACTCTACCAGGAAGCCCAACCAGATCTTCAGCCTAGATGCTTCAGGGAAATGCTTTCTTTCATTTTTATGAATAACTTTGTAGAAGTATTATTTGCATTCCATAAAACTCACTCATTTTAAGTTAGGGGAGTTTTAGTAATTTTATATAGCTATCTATACACTCATTACCACCAGCCAGTTTAGAACATTCTCCCTAAAAGTTGCCCCACGCCCATTTGTGTTCAATTCCCACGTCTATCCCTGGCTCAGGCAATGGACAATCTGTTTTGTCGCTGTAGTTTTGCCTTTTTAGAAATCCCAAGTAAATAGGATCTTAAACTATGGGATTTTGTTTTTATATCTGTCTGGCTCCTTTCATTTAGCTTAATGGTTTTAAGGTTTATTTGTGTCATTACAGCATGCATCAATTCTTCATTCCTTTTCATTATTGAATACTATTCCATTGAATGGATATGCCACATTTTGTTTATCTAGTCACTTGTGAAATAGACTAGTTTGCTTCTAATTTTGGCCGTTATAAATAATGCTACCACTGACATTTACATATTGTACAAGTTTTTGTGAAGACATATGTTTTTGTTTGTTTGTTTGTTTTGTTTTTTACTTGAGTAGATACCTTGGAGTGAAATTACTGGGTTCTAGGGTAAGTCCATGCTTAACTTTTTAAGAAACTGCCAACTGTGGGAAAAATGCATTCCAAACTCATAATAACTCACTTAGAAACAAGCTTTCAGAAGCCACCCTTCTCGCATGTATGGCACAGTGGTTAAAAGTCCAGATTTTGCAGTGAGATCCTACAGATTCAGACTGTACTTCCGCCACTAAAGGCTACATGCCCTTGGACTGCATGACTTGTGCCTCAGTTTCCACTTTTGTAAAGGGGATAAGAAATGAGGTGATTGTGAAGGCCGAATGAACTTTCAAGTAAAGCATTTACAACACTGCTGACTCCTTGTGTCATACAGTTTCAGCAACTTTTAAAAATCTAATTAGTTGAGCGGAGGGCCTGTGGGACAAACAGCACCATTCTTGGGAGTCCGCAGCCATGGAAGGACTGCCATGGATTTGCCAGTTACAGCCATGCGGCAGAGCAAGTCAAATCCGGTTCCCAGCACTGCTGGCTATTTGGATCCTGTGACTTAGTGGAAGGTAACTGCATTGTAGACTGCACAATGTCCCACAGATGCAAGGGACTCATGTTGTAATTGTGACGTTGGAAGTTGTGGGGCCCTTAAAGCCTTCTCCATCTGCAAAGGTCCTCTAACAATACCATGATGGTCAAGAGCAAGGAATCTGGAGTTAGACTCTCTTTCGAACCCTACCCCAGCCACTTGGAAGGTTTGTAACTTTGGATCTCAGCTTCCTCATCTAAAAAACAGAAATGATAATAGTCCTCAATCCCACCTCCTGGGTGACCATGAGGACTAGAGGAATGAAACACAAACCTGTTTGCATCTCCTCCTGAACAAATGAAGTGTTTAAGTGTTAGCCATGTTAAGCTGCATGCACATTTTCATTGCAGGAAGACAGTTCACATTTCCAGGAATTCACATCAAATTCCCCAAAGGACATTGAATACCTCTCAGGTGTAAGAGGTCCACCCTGGACCCTTCTCAGCTCCTTAGGGCTCCCTGACTCTCCCCTGTTTGGATTATGGATGGGTGCAGGACTTCCCGTGTTAGGAAAAGCCCTGAGCCGACATCAAGGGGTCCTGGCTACAAATGAAACACTGAAGTTATTTTTCCCAGATCCCTCTTCCCTTTGGGGAAGTAGGGCTTGCAGCAAAACTCACAAAAGACCAGGAAACCCAGAGCTGCCCTCTGCCACTGAGTTGGCAGTGCCCTATATTACATGCAAAATTGCAGTGTTCTCCCATGGGCCATGGTGCCCTTTGATCTGCAAGAAATGTCAGGCTGGACGCTTTGGCAGGAAAAGCAATCGCAGCATTTGGGTCTTGCTCCCAAGGCAACAATGATGTGAGCTGTCCTGGTCTTCTTCCAGCACACAAAGAGTTAACCAAGGCCACTCACTCAATCTCATTTCCTTTAGTGGGTGGGAGGTTGTTTCCCATCTACTCCCCTATTCAACTGAGGCTGTATACTGATCCCCTAATTGCACAAGGGGTCTGAAGCTACTGTAGGGAGAGCTGCATCTGGAAAGGGCTGAGCAAGGACAGGAGGCTGGAGACCTGGGTTCAAGTCCAAGCTTTTGGACAGGCCACTTCCTAAGCTTCTCCCTCAGTGCCCTCTTCTGTAAAACTGCCTGAATTGCTTTGCCACGCACAGCTATTGCAAGGAGCAAGCAGTAATTCTGTTACTTATTTTGCGCCTGGTTTATGCCAGGAGCATGGGAAGCACATGATTTAGAAGCTCTCCTTTCATCTTCACAGCATCAGTCCTAGGAGGTAAAGTGGCCAAGTTAGTTTCCACACTCGATGCGAAAACCGAGGCAGGATGGTGAAATACAAGGTCACCCAGCCTAACCACAATTTAAACCCAATCCCACTGACCCTAACTGAGACCCATTTTAACTCAGACCCCATTCTTTTCCCCACCTCTCTGGGTCCTGATGGGGAAAACTGAGGCCCAGGGAACAGAAAGGAGCAGGTACCCTGGCTCTCAGCTTCCCTGTCTTTCCATCATCCACGAAGACACCGCTGCCCGATGGGTGTGACTCTAGTCACTGGAAGCCATCCAGTTCCGTTATTTCCTGTGCGGCAAAGGCTCCAGGTGTACCCGCTGCTAGTCGTGCTTCCCTCACCTGTGTATGCAGAGGGCACCAAACTCTACCTGTACCATGAACCAGCCAGCGCGCACGACCTGAGCGCGTGGTGCGCTGAGCCTAACTGTGGCCGCGGACCCGGCGCCGTCACTGTGCTTCCAAAGACCCTCCTGCCCGAGACTGTTAGAGCCCTGTGCAGCTCACACCCACGGGGGCCCAGAGAGCACTCTATCCGGCCCAGAGACTCCGTTCAAAGCGGGAACCCTTGCACGACGGTAGGCAGGACCTCAGAGCGCAGAGTGGCGAGGACTCCCTTTTATGTCCAGGAATGAGGCGCGCACCGCAGCCGCGCCCTCCGCCAAAACCAGCTTTCCGGGGCGCGGAGGCAGCGGTGCCAGTTTTGGGTCGGGTCACTTACCTGTAGGGACGCGGGTCTGGGTGACAGCGGGGAGAAGCGCGGAGACCAAGAGCAGCGGCAGCAGGCGCCGGCTCTGCCCGTTCCTCCTGCAAGAAGTAGCGGAGGGAGAGTCCGTGAGGCAGGGGAGAGGGTCGGAGGGAGCCAGGGCGCGGGAAAGCGGGTCCTACCTTGGCGCCATCTGGCGGGTCTGCGGGGCGCCCGGAGGCGCGCGGCGAGTGGGGCAGAGTGGTTGGGCTCCGGAGAGGACCGGGGCGCTCGCTGAGCGCTGGCCGCCGCGTCGTCCTGCCTGCAGG